>NC_072462.1:3050875-3118375 GCF_027596085.1 Anoplopoma fimbria | reverse complement strand
CATAGTGTGTGAAAAAACCCTTGTCTCTTCCATAACATTTAGACCTATACACCTATACACAGTATGTATGTGTACTTGTGTGTGTGCGTGTTTCTTAGCATGTCTAAATCCAGCGTCTTTGTATTCGCTCCTTCTGAAGGAAGCCAGTCGGAGCCAAACTTTGAGGCTAAAAGAGCTCGATGGGTACGTCTGGGAGGAGGGAGTAAGCAATCCCCCAAAAAGCCCATCCTATTCTGCATGGCTGAAGAAGGGCCATTACGAACCCCGCTGAATGAGCACCGCTCTCAGAAATAACCATTACAGGAGAAATCTCAAGGAGCGAGGAAGGAAGCCTGCGAGGACGGCCCTCTCACTCAGTCAAATAAAGATGCAGACACATTTGCATTTCTATCCGGCAGCTGTTGTTTAATTTGAGGGTTGAAATGAATAAAACCCAACACACACACACACACACACACACACACACACACACACACACACACACACACACACACACACACACACACACACACACACACAGATATGCACATACCACAAAAGTACTCAACTGGCACTAATTCACTCCTGAATTAATATTAGCATAACATGAGCTCTGTTCTTGGTAACAGAGATGATGATCCAGACATGCAAACTCAATAAATCTTATTTTTTCATAAACCTTCATTCATAGCCTTTTATCAATAAAGAATATGCTCCTATGAGTAAATAGGAGCATCTGAGAGTCTGAGCGTTTGGAAAATCTGAAGAATGTCAATTTGGACGATTCTGCAAAACCCTGGTTTATATTCGAAACCTATGTTTTGAATTCCAATTTTATAAGATTATCACTTTCTTAAATACCTGTGCATTGCTCCTACAGTTAAGGCTTAATCATCTGACACTCAAGAACAAGTTTAGAGAAAAATTTGTGGTTAATAAAAAAACACGTGAATCGCCTTCCTGTAACGGAATGCAAACTCTGGTCTCATGCATTAATTCAGACGTGCTACACAATAATCAATCTGAAATATTATGCAACATAAAGGACTCACTACTTCCTGCGTTGCATCTGAATGTTGGCATTGGACGTAAATCTTGAGGTGCAGAAGCCCATTTCACAAAAGCATTTGTGATATACACACAGCAACGTCATGTTTCACAGATGATTGTTTGCAGATACATGTGTGAGTCCTACAGGGCTCTCACATGCTTATAAATAAAGCCCAAGGAGGGTTTTTTTTATAAGTGAAACATGACAAGAAATTTTGTTGCAAATCACAGATTGCATGATGCATTTGGTGTAACGGGCCGATATGAGTGCATCTCGTAGGTGATGCTAGGTTGCTACAGAAAAGACGCTATCAAGTTGTGTTATGGAAACTGTTGGATCCGACGTCTTTGGAGTCTAAAGGGTCGGTTTACACCTAAAGCTCTGGTTCCTGAGAAGAAACCAATGCAATGATGATCATTTTCCAACTGGTGCGTTGGTCATGTGGTGAAAATGTTGTTGATCATTGGTCAAACAGTTGAATCCTCGAAAGCTCAACAGTTTCCTTGACACATGTGCAAATTTGTTAAATTTAACGCATTTAAGGGCTGGCTAGTTAGCTAAATAAAGCTTGCTAATTCCACCATGCTTCCATGCTACATTGGTTAACCTACAGGTGATAGCAATGTGATGAAGGATTCAGTTTTATAGGCGTGATAGTTCCACCATGCTTTTATGCTGAACTGTCTACAGAACACGAGGCAATCGGAGGGACCATGGTTTGCACCAGGGTGCTAATTCTTGTCTCATCTGTGGTCTAATAAACAATAAATTCATAACAGTCAGTGGCAGCAAATGCGTAAATAGGCTAGTAGTTCACCAGTCACCAAAACAGGAAAAGCAAACATTTTCTAACCCAAAAAATGGTTAGAATGGTGTGACAGTGCTCAGATAAAAACCCTACAAAGGGACCAAACAAGGCTGGTGTGCCGTGCTGTCTAACTGTATAAATTCACCTGGTTAACCAATACAAAAATAAATACATGACAAACTGTGTGCATATCTGCATGACAACTTACAGCAGCATTCTAACAAATACTTTAATTTGTCATATTACTGTAAACAAAGTCACTTTTTATACAGACACTAATACACACACATGACTGTCCTCACATCCTGTTCACTACTTATGAATGAACTTGACATTTTTCCAATCTTCTCCAAACCTCTCAATATTACAGCCTTTGGGGAGAACACTTAGCGAACACATTATATATACTGCAAAATAGTTTTTGAGCAATTTAGCTGGATGTGCGATATGGAGCTTAATTGATTTCTAATTATACGCGCTGGTGGGTGCATAATTTCATGCGTTAAAAAAAACAAAGCAGGGTTGTTAGCAAGGTCTGCTTCAGAACGCATCAGGATGCAGGGCTTTGTTTTTCCGTGTAATTACACACTCCACTCATCTTCACACTTACACTTTGCACTCACACACCTCTGATGGATGTATTTTGAGAGGCAGGTAATTACCTGTTTTTGCTATAACTTACAAACCGCTGAGTATGTACTTTGGAAAGAGCCTGACTGATTCATACAAAGTAATGGACAAACTTTATTCTAGGTGGGAATTAAGGGGTGACACCCCAGTGAAAAAAGAATCTAACAGGTATCTCCATAAATTTATCTTTTTCCGTTTATTTCTTACATTGTATTACAAGTTTTGATAAAGGTTATGTTTAAATATGCAAGTGTGGTATTATCTAATGCTTACTTTTGGTGAATATAGGAGAAAGAAAGGTAGTCAAATACACACCTAAATGTATACTTTTCTTATAGTCTGAATGAAGATGTTATCAAAATAGTCCAAAATCTCCAAATTGACCGGTGCATAACAAAATGATGTTTTTGCCCTGGGGTGTTTTCCCTCAACATCACTAAAGTCACTCACACAACACTCAACATCAGTCTTTTTAACCCTTCACGTGCATAAAAAAGATATTTGATATATCTGCTTATTCAGCCTGACACACTGCGGTGGCTAATCTCCAGCTTCACCTCTCATGAAGCTGCAGAAAAAAGAGCTTGTGAGGGTCGAGCTGCTGTTGAGTTGGTGTTTAGTAACAAGACAAATGGCCTCTGGAAGATCCTGTCTATAAAGGTTAATTACATTTCTTAACAAACAGGGGGTGAAGGGTTTCTGAAGAGGAGGAGATGAGGAGGATGAGAGGAGGAGGGATCAGGTGGTAATATTCAAAGACAGAGAGGAGGAGGCGGGATTATAATTATTCTTTATTTAGTTGGATTGCATCGTCGTTTACAAAATGTGTGAAAAGAAATGTGCAGCATCTTTCTAATAAAAGCAGTCCTCAGGGGCTCTACTTGAAATGTGATGATTGGAATTGCAACCTCAATCTGTTTCTGCATAACACCTTAATATAATACTTTTATTTATGTGTCTGGGAACAACAAACTTAACAAACACTTCGATCACACCTGCAAAATACAATCGATGTGCTGTGAGGCTATTTTTGGACGTCTGTTCATTGTCTCTAGCCTGCACAGCTGCATGACGACAGCCTGATGTGCCTTCGCCCTGTGATCTTTTACGTGTCACGTCTCCGAAAATCCCCCACGGGGGAGAAGATACTTTTGTCTACAAACCTTGAAAATGCCAAAGTGTCAAATCATTTAGCTCCAAAGAATGACGCAAACGGTTATTTAGTTCCATATTTTTGCAATTTTTGGATCTGTTTATTACCTGAAGCTTTGGTGCAAAACCTTTAATGTGCATCATTATATTCATGCTATGACTGGAACCACTGTGGTTTGATTGCATATATGAAATGAGAATCTGCAGGCACGAAGCAATGAGACGATCATTGTGTGACTAAAACGCTCTTTATCGTGCTGCTTACGCTAATCTTACTATGATAGCTCACTATTATCATTTCCCTCAGTGTTTCAGTTAAAAACATACAGCATGACAAAGAAACAGGCTGAGCATTAAAAGGAGAGAACTACCCGGTGTGACATGAACCCAATGATGCTGGAGAACGCTTCAGGGCTGTAACCTTCCTCCGTTCTTTCACTTTACTTTCCCGTCACAGGAACAAATGGAGGACGGAGGATTAGCAACGAGAGGAAACTACCATCTTTAAAGCTCTTTACTCTGAACAGGTGAGTTATCTTAAAGCACTGAAAATGACATGTGTGTGTCTTACTTTTTACGTGTGGAAAACAGGAAGTCTGGACTATGAAATGGCAGGCTTTACAGGTTTTTTCTCAATTGCTAACAAGCATTGATAAATACTATCCAATGCTTGGTCAGTATTTACTTTTACAGTCTGCGTTACCAAAAGAAACGTATCAAAAAAAGGACTGTATTGGTATTGGTGTATATCTACAGAATTGGCGTTAGTTCAGGACGGAAGTTACTTGACAAATAAATCAACATTGACTTCTCCTGTCCGTCCTGTGTGATGTCTTTGTGGTATTTATACTTCCTGCTTCATGATTGCCCGGAAAATACATGAATTTCGTGGGATATCTATGAATTACAGAGCATTCATGTCCGTAGGTATATCCACGAACGCCGTTATCAGAACAGCCTGCCTTTTAACTTTGGTTACTGTACTAACGTAACAAGAATGACTGCAGCAATTTGCTTTGATAGCCTTTATTTTGTGTGCATATCTTTGCATATAGTACAGTGACATAGCCCACCATCCTCTCTTCAGTTCACTGGCTTTGAAAAAGTGAATCTCATTAGAGGAGGTGATATTGAATGAGGCCAGGGCCAACATGTGATCACTCTCAGGGTGTTGAGTTGACATATGGACTAGTAGAGTATGTGTGAGAGCATGATATACACATAGATATCCATTAAAAGAATGTGGAATAGAAGAGCCTGCTGAATGTTAAGTGTGGAGAAAGGGATGGGGGGAAAACTGTGAAGGAATACGGGTGGAGGAGGCCTGGAGCTCGATGGTCCCTGACAAGAGAAGCAGCATTGGTGTCCTGCACCAAGAACCACAGTGTGCCCGAGGTAAAGAAGACCTTTTTCTATTAGTGGAGAAATGAACACTGACTCAGTTCATCCCTCAGGTGCAGAAGCATCCGCTCGTATATCAGTTAGGAGGAAGATAAACAAGCCGAAGGTGGAGACCAGGAAATGCAACAATTCTGTTGACGTGTTTTGGTTGTAATGTAACGCTGGTATAATACTTTATCTTTATGTTGATCTCTGTTTATGTTACTTTAATGTGACAGGGATGACAGGATAGGCATCATGTGTTGTTCTTATTGCGTAGTGTGCGTTGATGCACTGCTGCTGAGTCTGTGTCTTTCTGAATAATTTATTTCATGTTTGTTTTATGTTGCACTCTGTTCTGCAAAACCAGCTGCCCTCCGGAGACAAATAAAGATGAAAGATGAAACGGCATGTTAAGCAGGAAGTGATTGTGCCAGAGACCTTAAAAGGCAAAGATTAAAAAGAAATATGCTTTATTCACTTTCTTGAAAGCTAGATGAGAAGCCACTCTCATATATGTGCATTGAATATGAAGCTTGAGTGACAAACAACTAAAATGACAAAATGTCAACGTTTGCTTTTAGTTTTGCACATCTCTGTATGGACTTTCTCGCTCTTTATTCTTCTTTCTTTGCTCTTTTGCTCTCATAAGTTGGTTGGTTGGTATCAGATTTAACAGGGTACCTTCCAGCCATCGGTATTTGACGAGTTGGAGATTAAATGGTTTTTCGTTTCTGGAGCTCTGAGCTTTTTAAAATATCCACATCAGCAGGAGCATGTCATTCCGGAAACAGTATCCCTGTAGCTCTGGATAATCCACAATCATTACACGAACCGACCATTTAAACACAGTGTGTATTAACAGTTCTCACTGCTCAAATGGTTGAAAATGTAAACGCAGCAAAGTATGAACTGAAGCTCCCATGAAGACTTCACAGCGACGTCACTCCAGCTGTCTTTTATGACATTAATTCCCCGTCAAGCGCATGTCCTAGGTAATTTGTAAGTCAGTGTACAGGATTCTGATGACATTTTATGTCACCTGACGGCTGCAGAGTAAAGCTGATGTCGTTTTATATCTCTGAATCCTTTTCTGAGGCCTTAAAGTCAGAATCACAAACTGCACCGCAGAGTTTAGAGTTATAGACTCACTTTCAGGGTGAATGAGGAAACTACTTTACCCCATCCTCTGCATCTTTTTCCTTCTGTCCTCCACCTACACACACACTCATACAAGGGAGTAGGAGGTGGGCCACGGCATCCCATAATGCACTCCATAATTTGTCATCTTCCATTAGGATGGAGGATAATAGATGGATAGTGACAGTGATGTTAATTGCTTTCCTCCTCCTTGTCAGCCAGAGGTTGGGGGAAGAGACAACAGGAGAGGAAGAGAGAAAGAAAGAAAGAAAGAAAGAAAGAAAGAAAGAAAGAAAGAAAGAAAGAAAGAAAGAAGGAAAGAGAAAAAGAAGAAAAGAAAGACTGAAAGATAGAAGGAAAGAAAGAAAGACCGTAGGAAAGAAAGAAAGAACGAGAGAAAGAAAGAAAGATTTAAAGGAAGAAATACAGAAAGAAGGAAAGAAATAAAGATGGAAGGAAAGAAAGGAAGACTTAAAGAAAGACAGAAAGTACTTTCATGTAAGTATGTTACGTTTTCCACAAGAACAGATTTTGCATCACATATTCCTTCTTCTCTTCTTCCAGTTATTGTTTTTGTTGTATTCTGTTTCAGCCCATTCAGTTGTGTCTTGCCGGTCAAATCTGGGTCTGTCCACGGTGGACTGGTCTCTGCTGGATCTGGGTCTGTCCACGGTGGACTGGTCTCTGCTGGATCTGGGTCTGTCCACGGTGGACTAGTCTCTGCTGGATCTGGGTCTGTCCATGGTGGACTGGTCTCTGCTGGATCTGGGTTTCTGGCGAATCTGCCTTCTGTAAATTGTTTTGTTGAATTCATGCGGAGTTGGACAAGATTTTAGCATAAAAAACAAATACATAGAAATAGCCAACCTTCTCTTTGATGCTTTTGTTTACTGGTGTAGGTCATATAGAGGCTTCAGTTTAAGTGCTTCTGATCATACTCACTTCACAAACACAAGAGCTTTAGTTATTGCAAATAATGAATATCATAGATAAGCGAATAGCCTGTTCATCAATTGAATAGAATCCATTTTATGTCCAGATATTATTCAGGAGAGCTCGGTCGAGAAGGCCGAACATCTCAGGGTGAAATATGGAGCGAGGAGTGACAGCAGCACTGTGAAGTATTGACCACTCCTCACAGGGATCCACGCTGGATTTATGGGCCAACGGCGACAAGAGGTGATACAAGAGAACCTACGGTGAGGGTTAAAGGAGAGACTACAAATATGGATCAATGGGAGGGTGGTAAACAAAGAGGGGGCAGAAGACAGAGCGATATATAACAGCAGCAGACGGGAGGGAAGGCACCTGTCAATCCATTACTTTCCTCTTCCTGTCAGCCTTTTTTTAAAGAGATTATAATGTTTGGTTATAAGCAGGTGTGTGTTTCATGCATGTATGTAATTGAATCAATGCACAGTGTTACAGTGCAGAGCTCCTCCGTGAATAACTGCAGATGACAAGGATAATCCTATTACTCAGATGAACAACAGGCAAATAAGCTATCTTTTGCTGTCTTTACTGAACAATATCCTGGTCGCTGTGACGCAGCGAGAAAGAAAAACATCTTTGAGAAGGAGGGTGCAGGTGAACAGATAATGTGATCACTAGAGTCATTATCATTCAGCAAATCCTCAGCGTCACTGGAGAAATGAAGCACGTGAAGGTGATCTGAGAGGCCGGCCCGTCAAGCTGTCCGTCCTCACGAGACTCATAATTCAGAGTTACCTCAGGACGTTGTTAGACCTTTTTGAAACAATGGTTCCTCTCATTTCAGACAGATTTATCCTCTGTAACCAGCTACAAAAATGAGGTAACATAAGCTTTGTCTCCTTCTCACTTTTTAATGCTTCAAGCTGACTGGATTTCCAAATATGCACTTGCTGCAAAGGCTTCCTTTATTATATTGCACTAAAAGACTAAAGCCAACAGATCAAAGGGAAAAAAGCTTTTAGTTGTAGTTATTTTTTTTCCTGAAATCCATTTGTCAGTTTAGCTCACACACTAGTTCACAACATCAAACAGTATTCACTTTTACCAGGCTTTAAGGATGAGGACTGACTGGTTGGTTGGGGTTTGTGTCCATGTAAACTTCTCCAAATCTAACAAGAGCAAACTGCTAAAGTTATTCCCAACTACCCCGATTAACATTTTATCATCAGAATTGGAGAATTTATTGGTTTAATCTACTGCCAGTTTGACTCAGGCAAAAACACTTTTCTGTTTGCTCTCCCACCAACATCCAATTTCACCGAATCAAAAAATGATTGGCATCTTAGGGAGGCCTATAAATTATTTTATTTACTTGTTCAACCTTTATTTAGCCAGGATAATCCCATTGGTATTTTGAATCCTGAAAATGGTAGATTAACAGCTAAACTGGCAAATTGTATCAATCATTCAATGATTCTTAATCCTGTTTTTTTAATCTTGCATAGTTTAAAATGTCTCCGTAGCTGAACATTCATTTATCAACAGAAATGTGATTCTTCATCATCACCTGTGTCTTTGAACATGTGATGCTTGAATAAAAACCCTATAATCTGCAGACTCTGTTCTCTAAAACATTCCTGCAGGTCTATCAGCAGCCATGTTGGCAGTGAGGACAGGAAGTGAACCATTTCTCTGCAGAGTTTTTCAAATCATGGTCTGAATTTCTCAGCAGATGTAGACTCTGTGCAGTGTTATTTCCTCCTTGTGCGTTCCATCCTGTTCTCAGGACGCCGTCATTTCTTCTAGAATAAAACGTTGGCAGAGGTCAGCGGGGTCATTGCCCCAGAGGAAACGAGCGGGGGGCGTCCTTAGATGCTGGAGGGCGTGATGGCGCCAGAAACGGAGCGGATACGTGATCTATGTTCACAAGTAGCAGCTGGGCTATTCAGGACGGGAGTGCATTTCTACACGGTCCGCTAGTCAATGCACATTACGACCAAGACGGCTGTATTCATAATGTCCTTCAGCAGCTGATGCAACATCCTCCCAATGTCTTGTCTTTTCTTGAATAGTCTTTAATTTGAAAATACTGTCTCATAAATAATTGGATGCATCAAACCTGAAAAGGAGGTTTAAGAAAGGAGGAATAATTTACAGTACTTTAGAGGTGAGGCTGGTCTCTTCCAGTATTCGTAGTAATACCTGCATAACATATTGAGCTGTAATTCGTAGATATTGTAGGAAGATTATTTCCTTTGTTATCCACGTAATCGTGAACGAGGATGTATGAAGACTGCAGAAGCTCAAACAGCCGGAGAGGTGGATGGGAACAACAGCCCTAAACCTCACTTAGTTGTTTCCTGTGAAGACGGAAGTTCATTTTGAAAATACTTTATGCTTGTAACATTTAGAATGCGGAGGAGTGACGTGGAGACGCCGTATACGTCTCTGGTAGCGACCTGTCAATCAGTGTGTAGCCCCGCCCTAAAGCATACCCTGCTTTATGGTCTGTTTGACTCTAAATGGAGCATCATTTACTAAATGAACACCATGCTGTATTGAAGAAGACTTGAAACTAGAGATTGAGACCATAAACTCATGTTTACAATGTTTACTGAGGGAATAAATCAAGAGAGAAGTAGAGTCATTTTCTCATAGACTTCTATACAACCAGAGGAGTCGCCCCCTGGTGGACAGTAGAGAGAATGCAGGTTTTAGGACACTTCCACCCATTCCGTACCAATGTCAGCGTGAACCTTTCACAAATGTCAAAGTGCTGCAGAGAATTGCAGAGGGAGCCAGTTGTACCATTTACCTAAAGGCAAGAAAAAAGCAAAGGAAGAAACAAAATCCCATCATGCAGTTAGAAAAAAACCTCTAAAATGCACACAGACATGTGGAAGACCGGAGAAAGATGTATGAGATGGAAACATTTCCTGTCTTTCATATTTTCACTGACATTGACTAAAGATGATTTGCATGACACTGAGGATCCGTCTGTCAGAAGAATGAGGCGGATGCTCAGTGAAGGGAATCAAAGAATCCTGCAGGGCGGCTTTCCCTCCCACACCACAATAAAGCATCCGATGACTCAGCTGGGAATCCCTCGGCTGGTGAACCCGGCTGCTACAGTATATCCTCGGCTCAGCACTTTCATCTGGATGGAGCTGACGGGTTGAAGCCATAAATGAATCCCTTCTCTTTTAATTACCTCCATAACAAGCAGCCATTAGTTTGTTGGATACGGAGAGGACACTGCTTCGTCCTATCGTATCCATCAGGGCTCCTTTTGCTGCAGTTAGTTAGTGTACAGATAATGTGCTGCCAGTTACTAAAGAGAAGGGGAGAAAAGACACTAAAGAGGCATCCCTTTAAGCTATATATAGTCATGTTGATCCTTCCAGTTATATCTAGAAGGTGTTTGAAAAGCCTGCCACAAGCTAGGAAACAAAATGTCTACATTAACACAATTGGATCCCACAACAAAATAACTAGTTCAGCAGCTTTGTTGGCCTTTGTCCACTCAACAACTTAAACATTATGTCCATCTACCTCTGCAGACTGGTCTCATCCGGCGTTCATGGCAATACCTACAAAAGATAATGCGCCGTAATTCAAAGATATCCCACACACTCATTTTGTAGGATATCCACCTAATCATGAAGAAGGAAGTATAAATGTTACCTCTGTTTGATCACCGTGGGAAACAAGAAGTCAATGTTGATTTATTTGTCAAGTAACTTGAGTACTTCAGTGATGTCACTGCCGTAGTTTATTCTAACCCAAACAACGATCTTTACTGAACCTAACTAAGTACTTGTGTTGCCTTAACGTAACTAAGTTGTTTCTTGTGAATAAGGAAGTTAATTTTGAGAAGACTGTATGCATTTAACTAATTTTTTTAAGATTTTAACTAGTGAGTTAGCCAACTGTTCTTAACTAGAAACATCTTAAAGTGGAGAGGAGACTTATCTTAAAATGTAAAATAAATCATTTGAAATGCTTTCTTTCTTATAATAAAACATGATTTAAATGTATTACTATTGTATTTTTGAGCCATTTGTTTGAAAATGCAAACATATTGGAAGGAAAGGACAAAAGCAGGTCACAAAATAATTCTTACTTGAATTTAAATGTAAGTGTTTAAGAGTGTCTGTTGGTCAGAGTGGACGTTGCAGCTTTGTGGCAGAAGCTTTCCTCCCACCGTCGGATGGTAGTGGACACTTTTACCCTGATATATAACCTGATTTATGACCGTCCTGGTAACAATCCAGCACCGTGTTCCTGAGTGTCAGCGCCTGCCCCTCCGACTATTTATCTTGCTCCTCTTTGTAGTTTAATTAAGATTAGAAGTGAAAAGGTCTATCTGCAGACTGCAGAAAAAAGCCTGTACAGCATATCTTATGGTATCTGCTCTAGGCTGCACTCAGCAGAACACATGAACCCTGTGAGGAAGCAAAGCTGTGGTTTCCTCTGTTCTGTGTGACTGCATATGAACTGAGGATCTGTAAACTCTCCTCTTATAAACTGTCGGCGGTCCTCTGAAGGTCAAGATGCACGGCTAGTACGCACTCGATAAGGAGAGGAGTCGAAACTGAGATCATTGTTATGATACAGCATTTATTTTACTTAGTCAGCATTTCCCTCAGACTTTTTTTTGTGTCCACAGAGATGGCAAAAGAAGCAGTAAGAAGAATACCTTTTTTTTCTGAGATTCATAAAAATTCAAAGTCTTCCACCAGAATATACAATGAGCAAAGGACACCTAGCTCCATCTTATATAAGCAGTACTCCCTTGGAGGTGGAGCTAAGTTTCATTTCTCTGTTAATACTACACAATAAATGATTCCAGGAATAGTTTGACATTTTGATATATTTTCTGTTTTAGATAAACAGCAAATAAGTTGTTAGATAAACAGATTAATACATCTCTCATATTTGTCTGTTTGATATAAAGACACAGCTTAGTTTAGCCTAAATACTGCAAGCAAGTGGAAGCAGGTAACCTATATATCCGGTCACCAGCACCTTTAAACTCACTGATGAACATTTTAAATACAGCTAAGACCTAATTATTTTATTTATTTTACATTTTTGTTTTAATTTTAATTTTAATTTTAATTTTAATTTTAATTTTAATTTTAATTTTAATTTTAATTTATTATACGCAGTCACTAAGCTAAGCTAACTAACATTCTACATTAACTCACATTTTACAGATAGATGAGAGATTCCATCTTTTTATCTGACTTTCTGCAAGAAAGCAAATAAGCACATTTTCCCAAAAATGGCTATTTATTTCTTTGATATATATCATGCATGACTTATAAGAATAATAATATGTTTCCCTAGCTGTGCTTCACTCCAAAGGTGTTCACAATCTATTTAAAAGATGAATAAGTGAAGAATAAGAAGTGTTTAATTAAAGGAATGTTTTTTCAGCACCATGGACAGAGACAGAGAAATGAGAAATAATAATATCTGTGTACAAAGATCTACTGTTAATCTATGGTAACATTTAAATAAATAGTAATGCTTACATTCCAAAGTGTCTTGGTTTGTTTCTTTTTGGTTAGTTTTTTTGTTTGTTTGTTTTATCAGTGTTGTTTGTGACCTAAAAATAGTTCCCAAGCAGCCTGATCCAGGTGAAATCACTAAACAAATCATGTAGCTGAACAGAAACAGAAAAGGAGGATATCTGAGGACAGTGCAGCAGTGTAGCCTACTGGTTGCTAATTCATAGTTCTGTATAATCATGTGTTTTTTTATAAATAGAGAAGGAAAGTTCATGTATTGTATAAAGCTGTCATTTGTCTCAGTCAAACTAACTATAGTTTGCACAAATAAGACAAAAGAGACAGGATTTCAAATCAAGTCAATTGTATGGTTAAAGCCCGAAATCATTTACAGGAAACAGGAAATATATGAAACATAGACTTGCTGTTTCATCATGTTCCAAAATTTCAGAATGACAATTTGTTCGTTTCCAGTGTTTTTAGAGGTAGGACAGCTCTCCTATTTTCTCCAATAAACACCATAAAGCTATTTTATATATATTCTTCAGTCTCAGTAGTAAAACACTCCAGACAGAAGCCCATAAGTGAACAGTTAGAGCCTTTAGTCTCCAGTTAATTCCACACAAAGTTTCTCTCTCCCCAGACCTCCTGCTCAGCCTCGGCTGGTGACTGTTGTACTGCTCGTTGTGTACGAGGGGAGCCGTTCTCATTCATGCGGTTGACGACTGTAATTCGGCTAGAAAAGAGAAACCGCTGAGTCGGCAAAGCCTGCCTGCCTCTGGAAGGTCAAAGCATTCCAGTGTCACTGACAAATGAGCTGTATTTCAGGCCAACGCTCGCCGGCGTTACGCTCTGTTGTCTTTAAAATGGGGATGGAGGGAGGAGAGAACACACACACACACACACACACACACACTCAAATACACACACACTTACTATCATCACCCAGATGTGCAGCATACTGAGTATACTATTTGCAGAGACCTAAAAATATTCTCCTTTAGTATTAACATGCAGAAACTGTTATTTTCGCTTAACAGAGGAGACAGGACTTTTTTTCCCTACACCAATAAAACTGATTTTTTTATTATTTTTATTATTTTTATTTTTTATTAATTATATATTTATTTTATTTTATATATATTTTATTTTATTTGTTTGTTTGTGTATTATTTTATTTTATTTTATTTTGTGTAATATATTTTTTTATTATTATTTAAATTAAAAAAATAATATTTGTCTTTTTAATTATATTAATATTTTTTTATTTGTTTGTTTGTTTATTTTTTATTTACTTTGTGTAAAAAAATATATTTTTATTTTTAAGTTTTATTTTTTCTAATTATTTTATTATTTTATTTATATATATGTATATATATTTTTTTCTTATTTTATATTTCCTATTTTCTTATTTTCTTATTATTTTCTTATTATTTTCTTATATTCATTATTATACGTCACTAATTACAGCTATACTGATCTGTTTCTGAATTTTAGCAGATGTGCATTTCACTCGTACACATTAGTAATGTACAGTATATGTTTGTCAAGTAATTTACTATAAATACATATTTAAAACAACTGACTCAACTGTTATTTACACAAACCTACAGTGAATTTATAGAAATACAAATTGCATCACAATTGTACTAACCGTGTGGTTCATGTTGTGCAAGATGTTTTTCTGTATGAGGTGACACAAACATCGGCTCGATGTGATATGATGTCTTTTCATAACCTTTAAATGGACTGCAACACTGGGACACTATATTTTAAATATGAAAATTATGAAGGGCCACAACAGTTCACTAATTAAATGGTGTGTAAGCACTCGAGAGCCGTTGCTGAGGAACTCCATTTGAGCTTGAAAGTCCCTCGCTGTTTTTCCTCTAATGATATAATCCAGACGTCGCTCTGGTTGGCCTCTCTCGCTTCGTTTTGATTTTGCAGGGCTATAATGCCAACACTTGCCTTTTGCAAGCTGGCAGAGTTAACCTTTAGAAGCATCATCTTCACTTAAAGGGGACATTTCATGCTTTTCATTATCGGGTTCATTGTTGTATTTTGGTGTTCTACTAGAACATGTTGACATGTTTTAATGTTCAAAAAACACTTTATTTTTCTTATACTGTCTGTCTGAAAATACCTCTATTCACCATCTGTCTCGACGCTCAGTTTTAGCGCCTGTCTCTTTAAGAACCCCTCCCGAAAAAGTATGCACTGATTGGCTGGCGAAAAAAATATGACACTCCTTTCCAAAGATAGTTTCAAGCCATATATTCTAATGAGACATTATGTGACATAAAGAAGAGTCAAATGTGAATGGCTGATTGAATCAAATGTTTTGTTTCTAAACACCTCTTACATGATATGTCCCCTTTAAGAATGATATTTATTGGTGCAAATATATTTATTCATAATTAGAGATATAATCAGATAATAAATGGGGTCAAACCCTGAATTGAGGCTTTGACTTTAAAGAGGTGTGTTGTCATATACATTATAAAAATGAGAGTGAGTTGGTTGTTAAAGCAATAGTTTGACTTTTTATGTATATATAATAATTGAGATTTTAATAGTTGTTTTTTTAGCCTTTTGAATTCAACACTTCAGCTCACTTGACTCCACTTTACTGTAAATTATAAATGAGTCAGAAACAGCAGGCGGGATGTGGAGCTGGTGAATGACAGGAGCTGAAGAAGAATCTGAATGCTTCATTGAGTCGTCATGCTCCTCATGTGAGACAGTTTTAAGACTGGAATACATAATAAGGATTATTATGGCAGCGCTATGAAAAGGGATTCCTCATAATGAAGCTTCACACAGCTCCGTAGCTCAGTGTATCGTCTTTCAAGAGACAAGTCTGATACTGTTAGTCAATTATGGGAATAGCTTAGCAAGTGTAGCGTGACAAAGTACTTCAATGGAGGACTGTAAGTGCGTGTGCGTGTGTGTGTGTGTGTGTGTGTGTGTGTGTGTGTGTGTGTGTGTGTGTGTGTGTCCATTTCTAACTCCCAACTCGTCAAATACCGCAGCTTCTTGGCCTCCGATACTAAACCACAGAGGCAGAAGATGAGGAAGAAAATTGAAACCAGAACACAACACTGCCGTCTACTGGTCATACTGGATTCAGAGGAGTTCTGAAGTTGACCTTCCTGTTTCTAGTAAAGTGAGAAGTTCCTCACAAAGCCACAGTGTCCGGTTTACAGTAACAATAGCACACCAACAGTAAAACATCTCTCTATTTCTACTGAGGTTGCTGGTTCATAAACTGAATTTGCAGGTTGACACAGCAAGACAATATTGAGTGCTGCAGAATGAAGTCCTAAAACCTAGAAACGAGGCAGCATTTCTGCACTTCCAGTTCTCTCGTCTCAAATTCAATGGGTTTTTTTTAATGGGTTTTTGGTTAGATGCCTGAAATAAGGTCAAAAGCTTAAAGAGGTTTTAAAGTTTTGTTCTGCGACATATAATATTTCAGTTAATATCTCACTTGTGGATTTTTAAGTGTTTAAGTGTCTTAAAAAAGCCGGTTACTAACATGTAAGTGTTTAAGCGAGACAACTAAACACTAGTCCTCCTGTAGTTTAGTGGTGGTGAAGTGAAGTCATGTGACCGTGTTGTAGTTCCTTTATGGCCTAACGTTAGCTTTTTACTTCTGCTGATCATATTAACGCTTCAAAAGTGATAAAAGTGTTGTTCCTTTGTGAAGATTATCTTGCTGAACAAAACCTGTAAGTATCATAAACGTTTGTTTGCTGTGGAACTTATTTAATGCAGTAAAATTAAATTTCAAAAAGTGAACTTTGTTGTTGTCCCTGTGCTGCATAATGACAATAAATTATCCTTGAATCCTTGAATCCTTTCAACCGAAAATACAATGGAAAAATCTCATTGGCTTTTTGTTCAAGGTAACCAGTGTGAGGCTAATTTACAGTGAGGTGTGAAGTTGCTAAGCAGGTGTGTGTGTGTGTGTGTGTGTGTGTGTGTGTGTGTGTGTGTGTGTGTGTGTGTGTGTGAATTGAGTGACAATTCAATTTTAATTTATCATTGTTCCCATTCTGTTGCCGTAGATGAAATTTGAGCCGCTTGAGGAAAATTATTTTTTACTGCAGCAGCATGAAGGTTTATACTGTATGTACTGGCCTTGGCCACCAGAGGGTGCTGCCTCCTCTTCCTTCGGTCTCAGTTTCTTTTCTTTTTTTTTTACTGTATAACATTTTTTTTCAAAGGCACATTTTCAAAAAGTTATAATTTAGTATAATGTATTATTATTATTATTATTATTATTATTATTATTATTATTGTTGTTGTTGTTGTTGTTGTTATCATTATTAATACTGTTATTATTTCAATGATATTATTTCAATAAATAAATATATATATTTTGGAGGTAAAAGTAATATACTGTCCTAATTTATTTTCCAAGCTCTATTTTCAACAAGGAATTCAACTTTATATACACCTAAAAATTGAAATACAGTAAATTAGAATTTATAAATAAAGATAATTAAAAGTCTATCACAGTGAACATATAACTTTGAGTATCTGAATTAAATTGCACTTCCACCGGCTCAAAGACGGATTGTGTTTTTTCTCCTCTATCTTCTGTTTTGTATACAAACAACGTTTTATTTTTCTTACATCAAAAGTATTTTAAATATTTATTGTATTTGCTGGTTAAACATTAATCTGCCAAAATTATAAGAACCGACTGTAAAGTGTCAATAACCTCAGTCCTAAAATAATTGGCAAAATGCAAAGAATCCTAGTTCAGCTTAATCCTGAGCAAGACATATAAGAATATCAACAACCCAACACATGATGTACTTTATGACGACTTTAAGCTACTGCCATCAGGATCTGGTGTTATTTTCTGTGTCAGTGGTTGATCATCTCTCTGTGGTTTTGAGTTTCCTCTCAGTTGTTTTGGGTTTCTTTGTGGTCATTTTGTGTCTCTTGTAGTTGTTTTGTGTCACTTTGTAATTGCTTTGGTCCTATTGTAGTCATCTTTGTCTTTGGTAGTTCTACCTCTTTTATAGCAGTTTTAAACCTCTTTGTAGTTTCTTTATGTGTCTTTGTAGTTCATTTGTGTCTCTTTGTAGTTCCTTTATGTGTCTTTGTAGTTCCTTTGTGTCTTTTTGTGGTTGTTTTTGGCCCTTTTCATACTCCTTATGTGTCTTTGTGTGTCTTTGCAGCTGTTTTCCATCTTATTGTAGTTGTTCTGTGTTTCTTTGAATTGTTTTATGTTTTCGTTGTGTTTATTTTGTGACTCTTCCTTGTTCTACGTTTTTCTCTTTGATAGACATTTTGTAGGGGAGGGCCCTGACACTTTGGGGATTAATCCCTCCATGCTGCTACTAATCCTTCTCTATGTCATTTTAACACGTGTCTGTCTGTGTATTTATGTTTGCACGTAAACTTGCCTTGAATTAGCCTTTTAAGTGACAAATAAAGTATTTTTAAAGGAACTAAATACAGTCAAATGCAGGAGGTTAACAAAATGCTTTGCTGTTTAACTGAATAGCATTTTCTGCCCTCTGATATAACCACACTCACACACATGACACATGCAGCCTGTAAACATTTCAATACCTCCTCCTGGTCTCCTTGGTAACAGTTTCCATGTTGTCTAGTAAACCTTGATGAGATAAAACCAGACACAAAAACAACTTTATTATCGTCTCCCACGGCGTGTCTCTAAGCCTCCAGCAGAGGGCACAGCGGTCCTACGAGGCCGGTCGTCCCTCTGATCCAACCTTTCCTCAGGTTTTTCTTATGCAAGACTTTTTTTCCAGAGACCGTCCTCCCTCGTCCTCCCTCGTCCTCCCTCACACTACTGCTCAACAGTCACGTCCACATGCAGCTGGTGTAAAATAGCATGTTACTCATGAGTGTGTTTTTGGAAACCTCACCACCATATGAAGTGCTGTAATAAAAAAAACACAAATGAAGTGGCAGAAAAAGCCTTAAATGACACAAAAAAACTCATACTTTCCCTGGATTTACTGAATTGTTAAACTCACGAGGAAGTGCATGACATAATTATGAAGTACAATAATCCATCCCAGTGAGCCAGCTGCTTCCTTCCCCTCTTGTCCACTTGGAGCTTGCTGACCCGTGTGGAATATGCAGCTCCAAAGAGGATGTGATTTAATCACATTACTGCTTGATCAGCCCTCCCTGAGTCATGGTCCTTGACTCCTGGCCCTCTAAATGAATCACAGATCCACTAAGGCAGGGACAGTTTGTGTACCAGCGTGATTATATCAGCTGCTTAAATCCAATTCAGTCAGACAACAGGTTTATTTCCACACCCTTCATCTGGCTGAACCAACATGTAGCAGAGCAACTGTCTAGATTTCCAGGTAGTTCATGTGAAATGATGGGATTGGCTGGGAGTGATTTCACTAGTATCGTCTGAGATATAATTATCTTTTTTCTACTACACTCTACTTCCTTCTCTTGCACAGTTAGTTCATCACATCTGATTAGTCTTAAAATAAACTTTAATAGA
Organism: Anoplopoma fimbria; assembly: GCF_027596085.1. Classification (NCBI taxonomy): domain Eukaryota; kingdom Metazoa; phylum Chordata; class Actinopteri; order Perciformes; family Anoplopomatidae; genus Anoplopoma; species Anoplopoma fimbria. Next base: position 3,099,269 of record NC_072462.1, on the reverse strand, counting down.
GGAAATAATCAGTCAAACAGACAATATTTCCAGAAACCATTAGTAGAATTCTTGCATTAATGTTCTATAGTATAGCTTGAAATGTTGTGTTCATTATATAGTTGTGGCTACAGCTTTCAAAAAACTGTTAACTGAAATCTCAGCTTCCTGCCACTCACATTTCTTTCCTCTCAATGGAAGAGGAGTTGGATTGTGCAGCTAATAGAAGTCTTGTGGTTTGTTTGGTTCCAGGTCTCGTGATTTCATTGAGCCACATCTGACTCACAAGACCCATGACATGGATAAACGCTCTGCTCTCCTGTAACTCACTGGAACACGGGTGTTTGAATGTTGGGACACACAAGGTGTGTGTGTGTGTGTGTGTGTGTGTGTGTGTGTTAAATCGCACAAGGATTATCACATGACTCATGGTCCACATAAGTACGGGCCTGGTATAAAGTCTTATGTAAAGGGAGAAAATGAGACGGAGAGACGGAACATTCTTATTGAATTAATGTGTTATGTCACTTATGCTGATGTTAAATATTTTAAAGGGGACATATCATAATAATTTTAAGGTCATACTTGTATTTTGGGTTTCTACTAGAACATGTTTACATGCTTTACTGTTCAAAAACCAAATTATTTTTCTTATACTGTATGTCTGAATATACCTACATTCACCCTCGCTCCGTTTTAGCGCCTGTCTTTTTAAGACGCACTCCCGGAAAATCACAGCATGCTCTGATTGGCTGGCGAGAAACTTAAAGTGCACCTTTGCAATGGTAGCCAAATCTTTATTGTTTGTTAATTCACTTGTTTTCTGATGCAGACAGCCCACAAAAAACTTTGATTTTGTTGTCTAAAAATTCAAACTTTAGAATATAATGCCTCCCGCCTAACACATCTATCCACAGAATTCAATTAAATTACATTTAATTTGTATATCACAAAATCACAAATCACAAATTTGCCTCAGAAGGCTGTTTAATCTATGGAAACCTAACACTATTACTCATTATTTAACCCTCGACCGCAAACCATAATAAAAAGACTGATGCTGTAGTTCATTTCTACACTCCATAAACATCATAAAAGTAAGACAACAATAATAAAAAAAAGCGCAGGTTAGTACACTTTTTAAGCATTAAAGCATCGTGGTAGTGTATTCTGATTTATGTGTCCAGACTCTTAAAAGATAAAAGAGATCGTTGCCATCATCAAACACATGAACATAATGTATAAATAGGTTTTTCCGGCAATAATACATCTGCCTTTGCCCTGCAAATGAAACCCTCTTTGACCTCACATATATTTGCTAATGTTCCTGTGGCCCGGCCTCATAAATGTCTTCACTAAGTGCTGATCCTGACTGCAGTGTTTGTCAGTGACTCCTGAGACTGAGATGGTTTGTGTTGGGGCTCCAGAGGCCCGCATTAAAAAGAGGAGGCCTTCATTTCACCATAATTTAATTCCCTAAAAATACTTCCTCCCCTGTGGAAAGGTAACAAATTATCTCTAAATCTGTTACAGAGCAGTTAAACCTTCTAGGGACAAATTTGATCAAAGGTGCACAATAATTATTTATTTTTTTTACAAATATACAGCTTTTATATGCCCTAAAACCCTTTTTTTCTCAATCAAGAGATTTCTGTTTATGTGGCTTTTTCTCTCTTTGCTGTTCTAATTTTTTTTTACAGTGAGCTGGATAAAGTGATGTCATACACTTTCACATGTTCAGTTAAGCAACATATGAATCAATAAGTGTTGACACTATCTGAGTTGAGCAGATATGCTGACTTTTTGTGTGTTGAACTCTTGATAAAAATGCACGGGGTCAGACGGTTTAAGGCTAACGGAAATCACTTTGTAATGAGGAAATGTTTTTTCTGTTATTTACAGTATTTGTTTGGTAGCACAAACCTGTCAGGCACAATATCAACTCAAATGATGCAAGCTTTCAGTAAAAGTACAAAAAAAGCATACAAATATACTTAAAGTACCAAAAGTAAGAGTACACATTATGCAGAATGTATATTATATGACTGGATTATAATTTGTGATGCAGGGGATAAAGTTGGAGATAATTTATGTTAGCTAATGTATGGCAGGGTAGCTTAATCTTTAATAATATATCATTATTTATCATTTGATTGATCTTTTTGTTTTAAGAATCTGACTGCAGAGTAACTAATCGGTCAAAAAACATGTAGTAGAGTAGAAGTATTAAGTAGTATAAAATGGAAATACTCAAGCAAGGTAATTGTAGTAAAGAAACAGAAAATTGTTCTAGAGTACAATACAACATGATTCAATATTTGACTTGAATAAAGATCTAAAAGTAACCACAGGTATTAAATAAAAAGAGCGGAATCAAAAGTACAATTTTTGCCTCTATTGAAGCATTGAATGGAAATACTCAAAGCTGTACCTAAGACAATTATAATTTAACAACACTCATCCGTTGGGCAACCCTGTGTATAATGACAATAAACGAACTTTGCAGATTTAGATCAATAATTGTAATCAACCAGAACATTATTAGGTATTATGCAGATTACAATTGCAATACAAATACACTGTGCAATCATAGTTATAATAGCTTTCTGTCTGTACAGTACCAGTCAAAAATTTGGACACACCTTCTCATTCAATGTTTTTTCTTTATTTTTTTTCTTTATTTTTTCTACATTGTAGATTAATGTTGAAGACATCCAAACTATGAAGGAACACATATGGAATTATGTGGTAAACAAACAAATGCTCAACAAACCAGAATATGTTTTATATTTTACATTCTTCAAAGTAGTTGAATGAGAAGGTGTGTCCAAACGTTTGACTGGTACTGTATATGACATAAATGATTCATATAATAAGAGTAGTAAGCAGAGTAACGAAGGAAAAAACAATTAAGACTACTTATAATAACAGCAGCAGTTATTATAGTAGAATTGTAATTATGAAATAGGGATAGTAATGTGCATTTCCCCGCTGCGGGACTAATAAATCTTATCTTATCTTATTAAGATAAAGTTACACTAATTAATAGATGCATCAATAACTATAATACATTTTAATGATTACATTTTGTGTTATTAATCTGAATCTGCAGATTAGTTTAAATTATGGAGGAAATCTGAACTCTAGTGGAGGAGAAGTAGCATATAAAGTTGATTTAAAATGAAAATACTACTGTTTTAAGTAGGAATGAGGTTGTAAAGGTGACTAAATGTATGATTTCCAGGTTGCAGATAAATCAGGTTAACAGTGGCATCTCCATTAAGCTTTTTGTATTTAAAAAGTTTAATTTGTATTAATATTATACAGGTGGAGGCTTCAGTGGGCTTTCTGCCTCTTCCTGCACTGGGATATCATTTATCAATGTTATGGTTTTTATATTTTTCAATTGGGCAAATAAACTAAAATAGAATAAACTAAACTAAACTAGAATAAACTAAACTAAACTAGAATAAAATAAAATAAAAAAACTAGAATAAACTAAACTAAACTAGAATAAACTAAACTAGAATAAAATAAAATAAACTAGATTAAACTAAACTAGAATAAACTAAACTAGAATAAACTAAACTAAAATAGAATAAACTAAACTAAACTAGAAATAAAGGAATAATAATAATAATAATAATAATAAAATTTCCCTGCAGCACCTCTCCTAACAGGTAGGGGAAATAAACTGGTGGAGGAGTGATGACGTCAAATGCCCAACACAAGTAGGAAACTAAACTAAAACTAAACTAGAATAAACTAAACTAGAATAAACTAAACTAGAATAAAATAAAAAAACTAGAATAAACTAAACTAGAATAAACTAAACTAAAATAGAATAAACTGAACTAGATTAAAATAAAATAAAATACTAGAATAAACTAAACTAGAATGAACTAAACTAAAATAGAATAAACTAAATAAATAAACTAAACTAGAATAAAATAGAATAAACTAAACTAGAATAAACTAAAATAAACTAGAATAAACTAAACTAGAATAAAATAAACTAAACTAGAATAAAATAAACTAAAATACTAAATAAACTAAACTAAACTAGAATAAAATAAAAAAACTAGAATAAACTAAACTAGAAAAATAGAATAAACTAAAATAGAATAAAATAAAATAGAATAAAATAAACTAAATAAAATAAACTAAACTAAACTAGAATAAACTAAAATAGAATAAACTAAACTAAAATAGAATAAACTAAACTAAACTAGAATAAACTAAACTAAACTAAACTAGAATATAAAGAAATAATAATAATAATAATAATAATAATAATAATAATAATAATAATAATAATAATAATAATAATAAGCTGTTTCACTCCGGCTCTATTTCCCTGCAGCACCTCTCCTAACAGGTAGGGGAGGGGTGGGTGAGGGGGATAAAGGGGGAGGAGCCTGTGCTCCTGGTGGAGGAGTGATTCTGTGACGTCATCCAGCCAGCGCCCCTGCGCACCACACAAGTAGGAACACGCGCTCGCGAGGAGCAGCAGAAGAAGAAGCAGCTCGCGGACAGTCAGTTCTGAAACATGGCAACGCTGCCAGACCATAATAACCAATAACAACGCGTGTGTGTGTGTGTGTGCGGCGACATGTCAGACAACCAGAGCTGGAACTCTTCCGGGTCCGAGGAGGACGCGGAGCCCAGAGATGAGTCCGGTCACCTGATCGGGGTCGTGGACCTGAGCGGGGTGCTCAGCAAGGTAAGGATTAGGGCTGACCGGAAGCACCTACAAGTCACGGCTGAGGGCACCGCTGCCCAGGAAGGAGTCTGTTTACCTGCACACATGCATGCTCATTCGTTTTATGTTTCCTTGTTGTTTTTAATGTTTTGTTGTTATAAATAATAGTGCATATTTTGTAAAACAATATTTATTTTCTTTTTTTATTCTTATAATATTATTTTTGTGTTTAAAAAGTTTAATTTGTATTAATATTATATAGTATTATACAGGTGGAGGTATTTTTCAATTGGGCAAATAAAATAAAAATAAACTAGAATAAACTAAACTAGAATAGACTAGATTAAACTAAAATAAAAGAAACTAGAATAAACTAAACTAGAATAAACTCAAATAAAATAAAATAAACTAGAATAAAATAAACTAGAATAAAATGTTTACCTACACATGCATGCTCATTCGTTTCCTTGTTGTTTTTAATGTTTTGTTATTATAATACATAGCTTGTAAATTTGCAACAATATTTCTTATTCTTATAATATTCTTTTTGTGTTTTAAAAAGTTTAATTTGTATTAATGTTATATAGTATTATACAGGTGGAGGCTTCAGTGGGCTTTCTGCCTCTTCCTGCACTGGGATATCATTTATCAATGTTATGGGTTTTATATTTTTCAATTGGGCAAATAAACTAAAATAGAATAAACTAAACTAAACTAGAATAAACTAGATTAAACTAAAATAAAAGAAACTAGATTAAACTAAACTAGATTAAAATTAAATTAAATTAAAAAAACTAGAATAAACTAAACTAAACTAGAATAAACTAAACTCTAGAATACAATAAAATAAACTAGAATAAAACTAGAATAAAATAAACTAAACTAGAATAAAGTAAAATAAACTAGAATAAAATAAACTAGAATAAAATAAGATAAACTAGAATAAACTAAACTAGAATAAACTAAACTATGCCAGGGTTATACAGAATCCTTTTTGCCCTCCGTCAACATTTCCACTTTCCTGCATAGGAATATCAGACCGGTAATCCCCACTGGGAAAGGAAAGCCCCCCCCCATTGAAAATGTAATTGAGCAGTGGGGTATGTAATGCAGCACACAGCCCCCTCCAAAAGAGAGATTAGACAACTGTGGTTATGAGTGTAGGTGAATGTTTATAGTTCACTCAAGGTTAACTCGTGTCTTTTATTTGTTTATTTTGCAGGGACAATGCACACCAATCAACAGGCAAAGCCAGATGTTTGAAGGCAGCCTAAAATTACAAAAATTCAAAATTAAAATAGAATTAAAATGTATAGATAAACAGACAGTAACGTTTAGACAACCAATGCACATATAAGCAAAGTGTACTTAAGACACTAGAGCAGAGCAGAACAAACACATACAACACTGAGGCACAGAACACACACATCAACATGGAAAATAGCAGCACTGAACAAGACAAATGCACATGTGACATTGTACACCTGTATATTCATTTTAAAACTCTATTCTGCATTAGTATCAGGTGGTCACAGTTAAACTAGTGTTTTGCCTGGTGCACATTGTGCAGATGTAAGTGTTTCCCTATCAAAAAGAGAAAAGAAAAGCTGATATTGTGATTAATGACCACTGAAGGGCTCATTTCAAAGGTTAAAGTAGGCCTGCTGCATATTCCTATGATAACAATGTGGATACAGCAAATGGTGTTGGTGTTATGGGCAAATATCCAGTGATACTGTAAATATTGATTTAACAACCGTATGCAAGGTGCAGGAAATACTTTGCTGGGATGCTGGTACAAGTAAAACAATGCGCGTTAACTGGCTGCTCTGAGTAAATAACACTGCATTCTATTGTTGATCTGTTTTTTTTGGTAAACAGACAGTTAAATCCCCTGCCAGACACATTCTTGGTAACCTATTTTGCCATATGCTTCTGCTCGCTTGAGCAAGACGTTGTTTTATCCAAATTGACCACCGTTTTAATTAGTTAAGCTGCACATAAGCTCATGTGGTATTAATGTCACTGTACACTGGTTGTCTCTAAACAGATTGCATGCTGACCTGCTAACCAAGCATATTGTGAGATTAAGCAGATCTGCAACCAGAAAAGCTCACCTCTTCAATCATACTAAGCCCTATTCACGTCATAAGTCTTGTGAGGATTAATGTGTCCATAAAATCTCACATGTGTAGTAGCTTGGTTCTCCCAGAAGTGCAAAAATACACATTTGATTTATGTTTGTAATGTACTCTGAGGTACCAGTAAAATGGAAACTTCTCTGTAATTCAACAATCTATGAGTCCATAGTCCCTTAATGGAGACTTTACTGTTGTTGATTCAACTCTGCGGTTATGTTGAGGCTGTAGTTTGTGGTTTTGTTGTATTAGACAGTCAGGTGTTAAACGTTTCTTTGTAAATAAAGAGGACAGAATGAGCACCCTACAGTTACACAACCACAAAGTGCAGCCATTTCAACCGTTTAAATCACCATTAAAAAGAAAGTAAGGTTGTATTTATGAGGTGGTTTTTTTTTTTTTTATTTCCTCGTCACTCAGCATTCAAAGATATTGATAAATGTGCTTTATTTTTCAGTGGACAAATTACATCCATGGATGGCAGGACCGTTGGGTTGTCCTGAAAAACAACACACTGAGCTACTACAAGTCTCAGGATGAGACAGAGTATGGCTGCCGGGGTTCCCTCTGCCTCAGCAAAGCTGTTATTACTGTGAGTACTATTGAGTGTCTTTACTTCAAAGCAGCGCCTTCCTTTCTGTTCACTCTGCGTCAATATTCCACAATCTTTAAACAGCAAGCGTTGGAGTGTATTTGAAGAAAGTGCAGCCTTTCTTTTGTGCAATATTGGCCCTTTCAAAATGACTTTCAGAATGAACGCTGTCGTTTGTGTAAGAGGGACCCATTTGTGAAGAAAGGGGAACTATCACTCCTGCTATTAAGTCACCAAACAGTCAAATGTGCTGTGCCTCACATCCTCTGCTTTTACAAGACCTTAGAGGATCCTCTGTGGATGTTTATTTAAATTGCAAATGTAGGCACTCTACCCTTGTTTTTACTTTACTTACTAAAGTAAACTTCACCTACAGCTTCAGACAATTTTCTCTGGAATATGTGTTGCTCTAGTTTGACCTTCCTATCAGAAAGAAGCCGAACAGCCAGGTGTTGTGGTGTTCAGGTGTTTCGGTTGCGTGGCTGTAATAACCACAGTGCATAGATCTGGTATACAGTATTTAAAGACTTGACCTTCTTCTTATATTGGTTGGCTAGCTGTGATATGTAGAGGCTAATCAGTGTAGTCTGACTCAGTTATGTTGCTGATCAGAGTTGACATAGCTTTTTAAACCTTTTGGTAAAAAGGAAATCACCTGCAATTTGGGGAAATAACATTCAATTATTACAAATCGAATGAAATAAAGAATATCTGTTGCCATCGGCTGAAGAGCTCACTGGTTCATCTTTCTTCGCAGACTAAATGATGATTGGACAGTATTTGTTGATGGTGATCAAAAGGTAGATGAAGGCTGACAGAAGAACTGTGCAATCAGCTTTGGCCAGAAAGATCGGTTGCCAGAGTTTCACCCTTGGCCAGGCCAGGCTTTTTTCCCCCACATGACATCCTCTGTTCAAGTCTGAAGAATTCACATGTGCTGCAAAAATATCATCTGCTTCTCTTTAAAACCAAAAGTTGAAGTGTTTTTTTTTTTTTTACATATTGCATTTGGTTTGGCTTTCTTGTGAAAACAAATTCAAAGAACTTTCAGCACAAACAGAAACGCTGTTTTAAAGCTGCGCCAGTTGTTGCAGTGCTCTCTTAACTTTGTAATATGAAATACTGCTACAGTTGTAAAGTAAAGTTTAAAGTTTAGTTCCCATGTTATTAACTCACAGCCATACTTTTCTGTACGCTGAAATGAACCGTCCAATACTACATTTAATGGGATGAGATGATCACATTTGGAGAAATCTGAGGAGCAAAGATAGACTTTTCAGTTTCTGTTTCCCATCAGCATTCTACCCCACCCCTCTCTCCCTCTCTCTCTCTCCCTCTCTGTCTTCCATAGCCTCCCACATACTTTTGAGAAGTATATGAGATGTGATTCAGATGTCAGGAATCCACCATATGTTTCCGTTGAATTCATAAAGGAAAGCCTCTGGCTCTTTCCTGGATTCATGTGCAGGCCTAAGGCTCGACTCACTGTTCTAATCTAATCAGATGAGGAGCTTTACACTAGAGTTTCTACAACTTGTTTGTGATCTGCTGTGATAACCGGTTTTTTTCAAAGAACTCCTGATCATGTCTCAAGTTCTGCTCGAGGGTCTTTAGCCCGTCAGGTGACTGTTTTCGTTTCAAAACAACATGTTGTGTGGCAACACTTTACAGAGAGAGAGAGAGAGAGAGCCTCATCATGAGACTAGTAACGTTCTGCCACTGCATGGGAGCGACGGAGGAATTAGAGCTGTGGTAGCTTACAGTATATAGAAGCAGAGACTTCCATCATGCCAATCAGGCTTTTAATAATAGCCCGTCTCAGATTCAAAAGGGGCTGCCACACTTTGCTAAGTACAGAGAAAATAAATCCAAACATGTCGACAGTGTTTAAGGCTGGCTGTTTGCATTGTTTCACCTTGCATCACGTCATTGACTGATTCTCCGTCTGAGTTTCTCTTCAAAGAGTAACAAGAAGAAATGAATAAGTTACTGTTCGCACGCAGCATAAAGCAGGCTTTGCTTTTAACTGTATTTGTTCAGCTTCATCCATTCCCGGCTTGTGTAAATATTAACCTCCATGCGGTGCTCTACTGTCATCATTTCTCATTCCACTGGAAATATGCCTCAAAAGTCTGGGGCGTAAATATTGATGAGTTATATCTGGTGATGGTCACACACAAACAGTAATTGAAATATATTTTTTTGTGGTTCTTCCTCAGTATTTCTGTCTATTGATTTCTCCCTCTTGTCATCCCCCCTCATGGCTCTGGCATTAACTCTCAAACACAGATGCATCATGGTACAAGTGGTGTGTTCTCGGACATCCGGCTTGTTATGTGTTCCACATCTATTGTGATAACATCCGAGTGTGGTTAAAAAGAAAAGTGTTTGAACTAAGATCTGCATCTGCATGCCTCGCATCGGCTGGTTATGAACCATGTTTGCATTTAGGTTTACACCACATTTAATGTTTACAGTTTAGAGGCTTCATACTTGGAGTTTCCATTTGGCCCAGAGTTATGAACTTTGGTCAGAGGCTGTTAATACTATGGCAATAGAAAATATTACAAATCTGAATTATAAGAGAACGGCAGCTAGATTCTTTTGTTAATAAATCTTCCAGTTATTTTCTCTATTAATCATTTTGCCTAGAAAATAGTGGAAAAACATTTCCTTGAGCCCAAGGTGATGTTTCAAATGTCTTGTTTTGTCTGATCAATGGTTCAAATCTCAGATATTCAATTTACTTTGGCAGAAAAAGCATCAGATGCTCACATCTGAAAGCTGCTACCAGCAAATGTTTGGCGAAAAATTGCCCAAACAATAATTCGACTCTCAAAATGTATCCACAAATGTTCTGTCCATCGAATAATAGATTAATGGACTTATCCTTGCAGCTCTGGTGTGCAAACGGTATACATGTATGTTAAAACTTCAAATGGAGTCTGTGGTTAAAGTTGAACCGTGAGTCACTCCTGGCTTTCAGTTAGCACACTCGTATTGTGAAACTTGGGTAGACCTGTCAGAGAATGTGTGATTTCTTTATTGCTCAACCACCAGAGCAAATGCTCGGAAGCCTTTCTCAAACGTATTGACACAATGTAAAACCCAGAGATTGGGAGACTGGTGTCCATCCTTACCAGCATACCCAACAGGAGCATCTTTAAAAGGTGGAGCAAACAGCTAATTAGCCACAAAAAGAGCTTACACTGAAATAAAATCAAGTAGACCTACACTTTAATCTACTGCCTCAAAGTTCAACAGACTTGAAACCGCATGTGTCAACCGAGCCTCTGCCAAAAGGGAGGATTCATTGCAGAGCTGCATTACACACTGTTCACTTCTTTGTGTTCACCCTGTCTACACAATAGTATAGGTGGGTCATATGTTCACAGCAACATTCATTACTAAGGAACATGACGCTAATTCCTGAACAGTAGTGCATAGTGAATGTGTAGTAGTTGGGTACTGGATTGTTTTTGAGCTCTTCGAGGCCTTTGAGGCAGGGGCACGGCTCCTCTCCATGTCTGGCATAAAGAGATAGCTCAAGGCGTACTAAAGGTCCTGTGGAGGTCAAGCAAACCACTGAGAATGATGTCAGGCTTTTGATGGAAATTGCATGTCCTCAGCCAGGAAATGAGACTCTTCCTCGTAGCTTGTGACTTCCTGGTCTGCATAGAGGAATCCTGATCTGCAAGCCTGTGTGCGGGTGAATGTTTCGTCACCCTTGTTCATTTGACCTTTTCCTTTTCTTTCACTCTGACCACTTGGGTGAGTCATTGTTTCCTGCACCGGGGTCACCGGGGTCACCAGGATCCCGTTTTTCTTTTTGTGTCGAGAGTCGACGGAAGGATATTCTTGGCACCAGGCCTCGGTAGTAATGGTCAAGGAAATAGATAGTATATTTGTCTTCATAGAGCATCATTTATTATGTTTAGACTGCTCAAATGAGCAACAAAATCCAGCTGGTGTCTGGTGCAGCTTTTGTAGGCTTTCCGATTGTTTGCATTGATATAATCCGCCCTTCTTTCTTGAGGTATTGAGAATCACACGTTTTGTTTTTTTAAAGCAGAGCTCCCATTCATTGGGTTCTGCAGACTGTGACTGCAAACACGTACGCCAGCTCAAAACACACACCGGCTCAAAGAGGGTCTGAAGGGAGTCTTTTTGAAGCTCAGTAGGAAGTTTTTGTTCGACGAAAATTGAGGAAGAAAAGCTGTTTTGTGTCATCATTTTAATGTAGGCTTTAATATTTCTTGCTACACTGTGGTACCAGAGAAACAAATAATATTTATAGCGCTAAATGATTTCATGAAATGAGTTTCTCTTTTCTTTCCTCCCCTCAACATGCCCCCTTATAAGACCATACAGTTGGAAACTATCCAAAACAAACCAGATACAAAAGTATGAGTCCATAGCATCAAACACTTTTATACTTATGATCTGAGGCATTTGAATTGAATATATTTTTAATATTTTCTTACAGCGAAATGAAAATGAAACTTATCTATACTGATTCTGGGGAATTCTGTTGGATTTGAAGAGCGCATAGATAAGTTTCAGTTTCAGTTCAGTTTCTCCTTGGAAGGGCTGAAGTGGGGAAATATTCTAAATATAGTGTACACCTCAACGGGTATACCTTTTTTTGTTTCCTGTCTGTTTCTCCCAGCTGGGGTTGTGCTGACCGCCATAGGAAAATCCCCTGACTATGTAGAAGTACCTCATGCAACCCCACTTCAAAAACACCCAACTATCCTTTTAACGCACCAAAACAATCGAAGCATTGATTTGTCCTGTGTTGCAAAGTGCTTTTCTGCAATCACATCTAAACTTTCCATCCATCCATTTCTTAGAATTGCATGCACTGCGTGTGTGTTTTTTATAACTTCTCCAGCTCTCCACATTGACTTGGTTCTCTATTGACCGGTGTGTTAAGTTGTTCATTAATCAGCCTACACACACACACACACAGACACACAAACCAAACACTCTTTTTTTCCGTCTGCTTGCCTTTCACACAGAGTCCGGGCTGAGGTCCGTGTCAGCCTGTCATGTCATCTTGTAGTGTGCGAGGCTGCTAAAATGTCCTCCCTGTGATGGATTATTGTTGACTGTAGCCTTGGATCCCAGGAACCTCCTGCGACCCAGTGCCGGCTTTCAGTGTGCCCATGAACCCCATAGTCTAGAGGTGATGAAGAGGAATCCATTTTCTAATGACACTAAAATCCACCATTCAAACACTCATTTCACATGGTCTTTGTGTGGTTTAGTCATACAAAAAGCAGAGATATTTGTACAATTGTATTGACAGTTTAAAGAAATCTTTCTTTACATTTTATAATTCTATAAACTCCCATGGATTTTTGCAGGTAAGATCTGGTGCTTTTCGTCCAGTCTGCTGGTTGTTGGTTTGAAACTAGTCCGTGTTGTCCTGGGTTTAAGCGAGGAGGAGGCTGTTGACGTTGTCTGCGTATCTCTCGTCTTTCTCATAACAAATGGTGGCGTAAGAATGCGACACACTAGTTTTCTTCCTCTCTCGTGCTTCCTCTTCTCGTCGGTGTTGAGCTCATGCTGGTAACTTTCAAACGAGCCTCTGGTTTGGCAAGCTTTCAGCGTTCGGCCTCCCGTCGTGCATTATTGACAGCGAGCATCTGTTGTTGGCCTCGGTGCCGTCCAGGTGTCGGGCGACACAGCCAAGTCGCACTCCTCCAATGAAACCTCTTTAAGGACACCAGATTGGCCCATTTATTTCTCTGCCAACTCACCGAACCATTACAATGTTCAGTGATGGTGTTTGGGCTCTTGTTGTCTCTGGGTGATGGAAGATCACAAGCTTGCAACTGTTAATGATTAAATGTGCCTCTTTTATTAAAGCCTGTCTCAGTGAATATAACAGTTATAAGCATGTTAATCTGTTGTAGGTTAAATAGAGTTGGTAGACAGAATTCACCTATAAACTATAATAGTATTACTTAAACCATGGTGGGTTATCGTCCTTCAATTGAATCATATATTGTGATACACAATTGCGTAGTCGTAATTGACAATTGATAATAACAAGCACACACTAACTCAGATTTATCAGAAAATCTGATGATTTTGCACTTAAGCTCTTCATAAAAAACAGTCTACAAAACCATGTGATTATTTCATATAGACTATTGATTTGTTGAATAACCAGAAAACAAGCTGTATCCTTAAATATGTAATCAAGATGTGAAATTAATTACATCATAATAGAAGACTTTGGCCATATTGCACAGCCCTAATTTACACTCACAATACCATATTGATGTAATATATAAAGAATTGATCAAATGCATTAATCAAACAAACAATTTCCATTGCTAATTCTCTCCCTCTGGAAGTGTTTATCTCCTGGCCCTCCAGAGGAAACGATTGTGCTTTCTGTGCATTACAAATCTACCAGGACATGGATTCCAGATGTGTTTACTGTGTTGTGGTAAACAGAGGAATGCAGAGGTCTCTTCTCTGATGCGGCTTCTCTCTGGCCTACAGTTTAACTGCAGTCTCCGGCGTTCCTGCTCCATCAGTCTTTTTCCTCCAGTTCTTTGTCCTTCTCCACTGCTCTCTAATAAGCCAGACTCTCCCTCGTACATCAGCCCGCTCTCTCCCTGAGATAAGACCTTGAGAGGGATTAAGCGGTGCGATTCGCTGTAGAGGCGTCATTCTAAGAAGGCCTGATGCATTTGGTAAATACCACTAAGGTAAATACCAATGCTATCACCATCATTCCCTCCACCTCCACCCTCCCCCAGCACAGACACACACAAAGTCCCTAGTTGCTGCCAGCAGCGCTAGCACAGCAGTTTTCACAGCCCTGACAGTACTCTGGAGGGCCATTAGGAATATGCTCCATCTTGCAAGTTGCCTTAAAAGGCCAGTTATCCTCCACTTGTCCTCCTATGGGACCGTGTCTGAAAAATGGATGCTGTTATGCATCTGGTGCTCTCTTCTTTTGTCCTCTATCTCTGTTAGATTTAGAGATATAGGCCTCCATTTGAGAAAGTCTACTCCCACCAATTTGGACTGTGGTGGATTGACACGTTTCTAGTTGCTAAAGCTGATCCGGGAACAGATTGTCACCCACCGTGTAACGCACAGTAGAGAGATAAGCGGTTTGCTATTTCGGTGTCATTTTAATAGCTATTTGCATGGATGGCCACCTCTCACATATGCCTCTCTTTGCTCTTCCTGAGCGGGAAAGAGATTTGTGTTTCCTGTTGCTATGAAAAGAACATGACAGCAGGCTAAGAAATGTGTGGCAGCACTCTCATTTCACGGACTCCCCCAGCATATGATCCTCTGCTTCCATCCACAGAGGATACGATGACCAAGATGTTTAAAAGATCAACAGCGGTATATTTTCAATGCACACCGACTAATCTTTGTGTCCTCTGTCCTTTTTTCCCTCTTTTTTAGCCTCATGAGTTTGACGAGTGCCGGCTGGACATCAGTGTGAACGACAGTGTGTGGTACCTCAGAGCACAAGACCCAGAGCACAGACACCAGTGGATTGACTCCATTGAGCTGCACAGAGTAAGTCATGCACACTCTTAACACAGCAGACAACAAACAGCTGCTATCATCATAAAAAAAAAAACGCAAAAAATATCCTCTAATACAAGGTTGGATTTGTGTAAGTGTGTGTGTGTTTATTGTACGTGTGCATGTGTGTGTGTTTCTATCAGACTATCAGAGAGGGGAGGAGAGAGAAGGGAGGAATCCAGGGGACAATATTCATCCCTCCACCACTGGTGCGTTTGTTGGCAAGTTTGTAGGACTGAAAGAGTGCTTCACTCATGTGTTCACAGAACTCTGTATTAGCAAGTGATTGTTTGTGTTCATTTAGTCCGTAAGTCCTCCAGGCTTGGCTGTGGGTGCATGGCTCATTGAAAGGCTTTTAACAGA
The DNA here is from genome assembly GCF_027596085.1 of Anoplopoma fimbria. NCBI lineage: Eukaryota > Metazoa > Chordata > Actinopteri > Perciformes > Anoplopomatidae > Anoplopoma > Anoplopoma fimbria. The sequence goes on along the minus strand of NC_072462.1, from coordinate 3,083,926 downwards.
GGGCACGCTTCGCTGAATGTTATCTAAACCTTGGACTAACAGTCGGCTCAGGGTTAGGATAATCCTGTTTCATTGACAGACATTTAACTGGCTGAGAAAGCTGTTTTTAAACGCACAATCAAGAGATAGCCGTTTGAATGATTATCTAGGGAGTAGCCTGTCCTGGAGGGGGGCAGGTTGGACTACAGTCGAGGTTTTCCTGTTTTGTTGTTTGCTTAGAATTTCAATACAAAAAGTGAATTGACACAGGGCGGAAAATACAAGTTCAGCCTTTTAAAGTCATGTGTGAAGAGCAGAAGTAGCGTCCATTGAATTCAGTCAATGTGAGGGACAAAGGGAGCAGGTTTCAATCCCTACTGTTGACTGCTGACAAGAAGACAATGGAGCCAGAGGAGAGCTGCAAAATGCTTTATGTTTATATATATACACACACAGCAACCAACCGTCAAATATGTAGATGATCTTCTGCATTGTGGATATAATAATCCCATGTGGTAGTCGGGTGTTTATGGTGTTTATTGGTCCTCTTAATTGCACAACTTCAGCAGTCTTTCTAACGCTGATCAGTGGGTGTGAATGTTTATATTTAAGGCAGATATAATCCAGATTGAAGCAATAGTTGTAAATCTGTCAGACATGGCTGAGTAGAAGCCGTCAGCACACCTTCAGCATGTCTGCCAAAACAACATGCATGCTGACTCCTGGTCCTCAGTTTGGGAAATCCCCCCCCTCTCTCTTCCCGCCACTTCTCCCAACATCAGGGAGCCACCCTGACTCATGCACATACCTTAAACACACACACACACACACATCACACACACACACACACCCACCATCACGCCCACCATGACTCACCACTTCTTCCTAGAAGGCTCTGCTGCTCTCTCAAACCCACATTACTCACCACACTCCAGCAGCCCAGCGTCTCCATGGAGACACAACACACCACAGCTAACACTTCAGAGCTCCAACAGTTTGAGACGGTGAAACATCCGAGTATGGAAACACTTGTTTCTAGGAGACCCCTCCCTGCTAAAGGAAGCTGTGCTTGTTGTGTATTTTTTTAAATGTGCAGTGACAGCGTTGTGACATAAATTCCAGTATTGCAACGTCATTATTTATGGACAGTTTTATAGCTTTATTTTGTGACTTTGATGAGTCTGTTTCTGCTCAGGGAAGCTTATTTTTTATTTCTCTTTTTACAAGCAGCAGGTTTTATGTCTCCTGTTGTCCAAACTCAGCCATGCGAGTGCACTTGGGCTCCAGTCAGCCGACACATAAACACACTCTTTGCTACTCTATATTACTCAATATTTGCTGTGCCGCATGCATTTTAAGAACGTGTGCATGTGCGTACGTCAGATTTTTGAACGGAGACTGAGCCACTCATAAATCTCACATATACTCCTTTTTTAGATTGTATTTTTCTGGTTTATTAAAGCTGCAACAAAAGCTTTCCTTTTTGTTTTCCCTCATCAAACAGACTGAGCGGCCCTCATGCAGACTGTTTGATGGCACAATCTGTGCTGATGAAGTCAGTAGGGAAGCAGTATGTTGGTGAAAGGGCAACAGCACCGACTGAAATCCATGCAAATGCAGGCGGAGTTACTTCTGGCTGTTGACCGAGAGTAACCCCGGCCTCTTACCAATGCCAGTCACGTGCGTTGAGGTTTCCTGCCCCCTGGTGGTTGAAACCGGAAGTGTCTCTGAACACGTCTCCGTTTCCAGCAGTATCTTTGAACCTTTTCCTCTCTGCTGTCACGGGCCGTCTATTTTGAGGGCCGGGCTGTTGTGTAACAGGAGAGGGGAAGCAGTCAGCTTTACAGGAAGTCACTTGATGTTTCAGTTGTGTTGCCATGGTCACTGGATGTGTGTCGTGTTCTGGGGCTTTTGAGGCCACGGTGTTGTACAACATTAGGGATATTATTAAGGCTTTCTGGAAAGCTGTTTTTGTAGTGTCTATTTTTTTACGTTTTTATTTGGATGTAACACAAACAGATTTTAAGAAACTTCTATCCCAAAATACTTACTGAATGTGATACTTCAAGGTTAGAGAACATACTGATTTATAAAATATTGATGTTTAAAACCTCAGAATAGGTGGGACACAACTCACAATTGCTGAATTATGGATGTTTCTGGGGGTCTATCTGTGTCTTTCATGCATGGTGTTTTGTTTTGATTACGTTTTTGGTTTGAATTATTAATAATAATGTATTTTGATAAGTTAGTTTCTGTGACGACCTCATTAACTTGTCCCCATGTTTTTTGTTTTTTCTCCTGTGGGTTTCTGCGTAGGCTGATTCTGGATACGGCTCAGAGTCCAGTCTGCGGAGACATGGCTCCATGATGTCTCTCACATCAGCCACCAGCGGCTTCTCTGCCACCTCCACGTCCTCCTTCAAGGTCAGTTTTCTTGGTTAATGTTTACTCTGGCAGAACAAATCCTTGGCTGCAATTTTTCTGTTATTTTTGTCAGCACAAATTTACTGGAATTCCAGGTTGGAATTGTGGTCCATGTAAATACAAACAAAGGCCTAACCACTGTGTTGCTTTCTTGTTTGTTAAGAAGGGTCACAGCCTGAGGGAGAAGCTGGCAGAGATGGAGACCTTCAGAGATATTCTGTGCAGACAGGTGGACACGCTGCAGAAATACTTTGACGGCTGTTCAGACGCCGTGTCCAAGGACGAGCTGCAGAGAGATAAAAGTAAGAGCCTCAGACACCTACACTCCCTTTAACTACATATTTTGTTGATCTATAGGGATCTGATTTATGTGATTTTTAGACGAGAAGTGAAGGTTATTTAATCGTCAAAAAACATGCACTTTTCCAATAACGTTCCAGCTTTTTTTTTGTAGCTGAAATGATCATCAATTAGTCAATCGAGTCAAAATAATAAGCAACTATTTTGACAATCATTTTTTTAGCTTAAATGCCGAAACATTTACTGGTTCCAGCTTCTCTGTGTGAGGATTTAATGCTTTTATTTGTCATATATTTGATAGTAAACTGAATACTTGTTTGTGTTGATAAAACAATTTGAATATGGCACATGCAGTAAATTATAATGAGCATTGTTTACACTTTTTAGGCCTGTTATTGACAAAACAATTGATTGATAAATCAAGAAAATAAGAAGAACATTAATAGATAATGTTTATTTTGTCATATAGCTGTTGCATAAGGTCTAGCAATGTGTGGACATAATGGAGTACTGCACTATGACACAACGAGTGTTTAAAGAAGATGCATTTAACCAAAATTGGTGATTTCTGGGAAGCGACTGACCAACACTGATCTGTGATCAAAGAGAATATTTAGTTTGCATTTTCCAAATCTAGATTATGAACATATTAGGAATGTGTGTGTGTGTGTGTTGTGACTCAGTCAGCAGTTATTCCACAAACCCTCTCACCCCATCTTGGCTGAGTGAACATTTGCTCATGGCAGCCCGTGGACGACCACAGTGGATGAAGCCCTGCTTTTGTTCTCCTCGCCTCTCTCTCTCTCTCTCTCTCTCTCTCTCTCTCTCTCTCTATCTCCCCCCCTCTCTCTGTCTCTCTCTCTCCATTCTAAAGATGAAACCAGACCATTGTCATGTTGTCCAGCGCAGCAGAAATCTGTCCGTCGTATGTGCTGTAGCTTTTAGTTGTGAATGGGCCTGTTGACTTTCAGCAGGATCCCACAAGGAAAAGCTCTGGTTTTGTTTTTGCATTTTCCTCTCTGAGACTTGATTTCTCTTCTTTTTTTATTCTTTTTTTTCAGTCGTGGAGGACGATGAAGATGACTTCCCCAACACCCGGACCGATGGAGAGTTTCTGCACAACAACCATGGCAGCAAAGAAAAACGTTAGTACTAGAAAGTATTTTTCTATAACCTTGAATACTCATAACTCTCAAGCCTGAGATATTATCTAATAAGACAGAAGAGCACAGACAAAAACACAAAATAGAAAGATGTCTTTATTGAAATAAGCATCACTGTTGTGTAGGAGATGATTGAGCAAATATGCAAAAAAACAACTGTTGTGTTTCTTATAGTTAATGCAATATATATTGTGTTTGTAAGGAATAATCTTAACTTGGTTGCCCCACTGACATGGAAATAGAGAATATTATGTTATGAAGTGACCCAACACTCATAGATTTTGTGTTTGTCACAAGCAGCATTTGTTTCAGTCCCATGCTCCTGTTTTGTGCAGTGTTCCAGACCGTGAGTCCCAAGGGAATCAATGGCATAGACTTTAAGGGTGAGGCCATCACGTTCAAGGCTACCACAGCTGGGATCTTGGCCACTCTGTCCCACTGTATCGACCTCATGGTAAAGAGAGAAGACAGCTGGCAAAAAAGAGTGGATAAGGTGTGTAATATTATATCTAATTAGCCATGTGTCATCTGTATTACATACATTTCTATTTGTCAAACAAGTGATCGTTTATCTACAGTAGAGAAGCAGTTATCTGCTAAACAGAGAAGATGAAGGTGTGAAAGTTGTCGCAGGGTTTGTTAAATGATTCTCTATCTTTGTGTTTGTAGGAGATGGAGAAGAGACGTAGAATAGAGGAGGGCTATAAATCAGCGCTCAATGAGCTGAAGAAGAAGTCTCACTTCGGAGGTCCAGATTATGAGGTGCAGTATAGAATTCATCCCATAATGCAGCGTGATTCTCTATGTTGTGTAAGAACTTTTGAAGTGACGTTCCCTCTCCACCTTATTTGCAGGAGGGTCCAAACAGCCTCATTAACGAGGACGAGTTCTTCGATGCGGTTGAAGCTGCTCTGGACCGACAGGACAAAATAGAAGAGCAGGTGAGCAAACCGTCGGACACGCTGTTCACTTAAAGATGTGAGGTGGTTACTTTAAAAAGCGGTGGATATGTTTGCTTGGTTAGAATTCTGTGCTCGTTTGTGTGCAGTGTCACACGGAGAAGATAAGGATACAGAGGTCCAGCCCCGTCCCACCGGGAGACGTCTATTCCAGCATCGGCACTCACAGATTCTCTGACAAGGTAATCCAAACCCTCTCCCCTCTAAAACCGTACACGCCTCCAAGTTACCTTCACTCCACCTGTTCCACCTTCATTTCTTCACTTCTTTTATTTTGACATCTCACACCCTTTTTTTTCTCCCATCACCCCCTCGTTTCCCGTCTTCCCTGTAGTCTCATAGTCAGCCCTCCCCTGCCCTGATAATCAGCGCCCCTCACGATGTCCACAGATTCAGCGCAGAGGTAACTCCCAGTTAAAGCTCAGCCGGTCACCCATTCCTCGTTCTGCTTCACCCGTCTGGACTAAGCACCACGTCTGCATGGCCGTTGAACCCGTAGTAACAGCGTTAGCTTAACCGTGTATACACAGGAACTCACTGTAACGGCATGTAGCGTGAGCTCCTTGTACCTGTGTGAATTAATAACTGTCATTGTTTAAACACAACCTGCTACCCGGTCTGTTATGTAACATAGAAGTTAGTGTTCTCCTGTGTTAACGTTGGCACCAGATTACTATTTTGTCATTTGAGGTTTTGTTTTCATCCACAGAAACTAGACCGTGTAGAATACATGACTGTGTTTGTGCCGTGCTGATGTCTGAGGGCCTTTTTGGACTTGTCATTATATAATCTCACATCCTCTCTCTGTCCCTGGCTTTGTGTTATAGGTGGAGGAGATGGTGCAGAATCACATGACCTACTCCCTGCAGGATGTTGGTGGAGATGCCAACTGGCAGCTTGTTGTAGAAGAGGGAGAGATGAAGGTAAGAGGAGGATTTGATCAGGGTTCTCTAACTGCAGATCACATAGTAGAGCATATTTATATGTCATACTTGCACCGAGTCGTACACTAAAGTAGGATCTTTTTTATATGATAGTCTCAAGCACTTAAATTTGCCATTAAAATAAAATGTATCTAATCTACAACATGTACACACATTAAAAAAAGAGATTTATAAAATGATTTCACTTAATGCTTGTTGTATGTTTGCAGGTGTACAGGAGAGAGGTGGAAGAAAACGGGATTGTTCTGGACCCTCTGAAGGCGACCCATTCAGTAAAGGGGGTGACCGGTCACGAGGTCTGCCACTTCTTTTGGGACACGGCGTACCGCAACGACTGGGAGAGTAAGTCCTTCAACTCTGAGGGGATTTTCACACTTGGTCCCTTCCACCAATCCAAACGAGCTCAGAGCTATTGGTCACTATTTTTGAGTATAACTAAAGTCCAAGATGTGGTTTTCTTAACCCGTGCATTTTGAAGACAAAGCGCTCCAGGTGTTTATTTACCCGTTGACATTGTATTTTAGTCCTCTCGGCTTTCCGTAGCGCCGTCTGCTGGTAGAGAGCAGTATATATATGTAAAATAATCTGAAAAAACACAGTAACAGTTCCATTGATTGCACAGACAGGAAACGTCCCTAAAACAAAGATCACCGGTGGATTAAAAAAAACAGATAATCGCTGCTTTTTGCAACGTTCCATAAGCCACACAGACGTTTATGGGCCTAATGAATTATTATTATTATTATTGTCATTAGAACTGAGACTTTCTTTCATGGTCCACTTTAAGAGGACTGAGTTTAGTTTGTTTTAAAAGGACTACATGTGAAAACACTCTAAGTCAATGCTAGTTTAAAACTATATGTTATGATTTAAGTACATTTTATTTAAATTCTCCCATGTTCTCTTCCTCTTTCAGCCACGATTGAAAACTTCAATGTTGTGGAGACGTTGTCGGACAACGCAACAATTGTTTATCAAACGCACAAGGTAAGAGCTACAAGATCACAAACAGAATCACGACACTTCAACTGTGGGATGGATCTGTTAGGTGTGTGTGTGTGTGTGTGTGTGTGTGTGTGGAATTTGAAATGATGAAGTATGATCTGTGTTGCAGCGGGTGTGGCCTGCTTCTCAGAGGGACGTGTTGTATCTGTCGGCCATGAGAAAGATCTTGGCTAACAATGAGAATGACCCGGACACCTGGCTGGTCTGCAACTTCTCTGTGGATCACGACGACGCTCAGGTGAGCCATGGAGTCCGTTTAGGTCCCGTTTAGCTTTCAGACACCTCATGAGGACTTTATCAAGATTCTGAATGATAATCATGCTGCTTCTTTTCCTAATTCTCTGTCATGTCGTCGTACAGCCGTCCGGCCGGTGTGTTCGTGCCAAAATCAACATCGGCATGATCTGTCAGACCCTGGTCAGCCCACCAGAGGGAGACAAGGAGATCAGCAGAGACAACATCCTGTGTAAAATCACCTACGTCGCCAATGGTGAGTTTCCATCTGGGCTTTTGGATTCAATCGAGATTAAACACCAGATTATTTGCAGTTCCTAAAAAGACATAAAAAGCATTGAACCTTCTGCACAAAAAGGCGTTTGAAAGTATCAACATCTTAAATTTACAAAATATTTTCTGATGCCTCTCATTATTTTAAGCACCTGCTTTAGTGCCTGGACAAACAGAAGAAACTATGAACTAGAATTTGTTCTAGAACTACAGAGTTTCTGACTCTTTTGTTACATATTATACTATGACATATTTGAAGCCTTTATACGGCATACTATACTAACCTGTTATACTTTACTATACTAACCTGTTATACTTTACTATACTAACCTGTTATACTTTACTATACTAACCTGTTATACTTTACTATACTAACCTGTTATACTTTACTATTAACCTGTTATACTAACCTGTTATACTTTACTATACTAACCTGTTATACTTTACTATACTAACCTGTTATACTTTACTATACTAACCTGTTATACTTTACTATACTAACCTGTTATACTTTACTATACTAACCTGTTATACTTTACTATACTAACCTGTTATACTTTACTATACTAACCTGTTATACTTTACTATACTAACCTGTTATACTTTACTATACTAACCTGTTATACTTTACTATACTAACCTGTTATACTTTACTATACTAACCTGTTATACTTTACTATACTAACCTGTTATACTTTACTATACTAACCTGTTATACTTTACTATACTAACCTGTTATACTTTACTATACTAACCCGTTATACTTTACTATACTAACCCGTTATACTTTACTATACTAACCCGTTATACTTTACTTTGACATTTTTGACCTAGTAGACTATGACTTTTCTTATGGCATACAATACTACGATCTTTTAACGACATATTAAGCTATTACATTTTTAAAAAAATATTTTTGCAATAAACTATACTATGACTTTTTGAAAAAATTCTATACTTTTCTATAATACTATAATATGACATATTTTATAACATACTTCACTATTTTCTATGACATGTTTCTTTATTACCTAATACACTATTGCTTTTATTTGGCATACTATCCGGCTTCTGATTGTTTCATGACTGTTTTCTGATTGTTTCATGACTGTTTTCTGATTGTTTCATGACTGTTTTCTGATTGTTTCATGACTGTTTTCTGATGTGCTCCTTTGTTCAAACCTTCCTGCTCGGTAACGTGTTGCCTCTCGTGTCTCTTCGCAGTGAATCCCGGCGGCTGGGCTCCGGCCTCCGTGCTCAGGGCCGTGGCCAAGAGGGAGTACCCCAAGTTCCTCAAGCGCTTCACCTCCTACGTCCAGGAGAAAACTGCTGGCAAACCCATCTTATTCTGATTCTCACAGGTAACTCGGGAGTTTACTAATCCGGTTTTATGACGCCACCATTGCATCTCTATTTAGTAAATATCTCCTGCAGCATGATAACATGAATCCTCTCCCTCTTTCCAGTGTGGAGACATGAGGACAGAACTACACATGAGGTCTTCAGACTGACTGCTGCTGGGACCAGTAAAGCTCCTCACAGTGGTTTTCTCCCTCCCAGTTTTTAGCTCCAACTTCCAGTACAAGAAGAGGCTCACAATGGTGTCCTCTGGTGGCCGCATTCAAACATCAGACATTCATGTGAAAGAATATTCTTGAGTCAATTGAATCCTGGCAGTGATATCACAACTTATCATAATCATTTCAAGAGAAATTGCTGCTTGTTTTTCACCCTTCATTTTGATAAAACAATAATAAGCTTTTATTCAGAAGGAGATTATATTTGAGTGTCATTAGAAAAATCTCTGTAAGAGTCTCCTGTGATGAATGCATCCAGCAGCGAGCCCGTCTGTCTCCTCCTCATGCATCAGCTCCCAACGGCACTGCTGAGGCCGTCTTCACTGCTCATGTAGAAGACTCTCTTTTCTTACAGATATATTAATATATAAATGTATGTATGTTCTATAAGAAGTTTGTAAAAAACAAAAAAGAAACAACCTTTGCTAATAGACTGAAATATTTTATTCTTGCCATTTATAGCTCCTATTTTGTGCTGATTTTTTTTTTCATAGTCATTTCCCAGCTTTATTTTTAAGCTGCCAACTTTTGCTAGTTAAATATCACTGATCGATTAAGTCCAGAGGGCTGTCATCAACCGATGACCCCTATGATATAAGACTTGACCTCTCTGACTCCGCCCCTCTCATGAAAACGCCTCTCGTCGGCGCCGATGGAGGAACGAGCCGAGAGGAGTTCGTCATATATTTAATGTACAAAAACAAGAGCTCGTGTACATTGTTTGCTTGGCTTTATGTTTGTGTCATTGTCAAATGTTGTAGTGTCACAGCACATATTTTGAATGTTTAATGGGTTGTAAATAGTGTCACTAACATTTCTCTGGAGGTCAGATCGTTCTTTGTGACTTGAGTCGAGCCCAAATGCCTTAGTGTTAGAGGAGAGTCTAGTTTGGGATGGGATAAAGGGTGGTGTTAGTGCACCTTTGAAATCACTAGTAAGTGCCTCATGGCTGAGTTCCCCTTTCCATTGTCTCCTCTAGGAGTCAAATTAAAACTTTGGAAATCTAATTTACTGAATGAACAAACAGGGTGACACTTAATTTGGGTTTTTCCACTAAAAGCTAGAAGGATGTTTTTACAAGTTCTAGTATTATTTCAATTTAAGTTTCACCACCTCAACATTTCTGTCTGCGTTCCTGACGTGTGTACCATGTGCTTTGTTCTGGCAGTTAAAGTACTGAAACCATTCTGTTCAAACAGTCACGTTGGTTCTTTGTATCATGTTGTTTCAGTCAAAACATGTTAATGCAGAGTTCTGCAGAGTCCAGAGTTTAGTAAGGATCCGCTCTGTTGATACTGGAGTTGGTTTCAGCATCCTGTTTAACAGTTGAATGAACAGTAAACCTGTTACTCTGGACTTTGCAGTTCTACAGTTGACGCAGGCTGAGATGGAACGATCCCAAAACCTTTTTAAGAGGAAGTTACACAATTTGGTTTTCATTACTTCTGTTTTCCAGACAATACTTTTCAAAGTAAAGCATCAGTTCTTATATTTGAATACATTTCCCACCTGTGGACAACATAAAATGTTGTTTTTTTCTTTGGTTAAATCTATGATGATACACTTGTAGCAGAATGATGTCGGCGAGAGTGAATCCAGATGATGCTCAGCCTCTCGGCTGAGTGGAAAAGAAGCCAGGTTGAAGCTCTTTCACCTAAAGCAGACATTTCTGAATCTAGTTCAAGTGACTGTATATAATTAGAAACACTTGTGTAAATAATGCTGTGGGATCAACTTACAAATGTACTGTGACAGCGTCTTACTTCATCGGCCCTGTTTTAACAGTGAAATAAATAAGTTTATCCTCCAATTTTCAACGTTTGGATCCATTTGTTCATGTTACAGACAGCTCAGACATATTTAAGAGGGAACGTAGTTTAATTCATTTAAAGGTAATTTCATTCATAGTATACTGTTGTAAATATGTCATAGTTTAGGATAGTGTCATAGTATAATATGTCGGAAAAAGTCAGTACTCAAAAAGGGTAACTGTAAAAAAGTACTACAGGATTTTGAAGATTGTAACGAAAAAGTAATTTAACAAAAAATCATATAAAGTCACACTTTCGTTCTTTAAATAGAAATAAAGTAAAAGTGAAATAAATGTTTATCCTCCTTTTTTCCACGATTTGAGACACTTGTTCATGTTACAGAAAGTCAACCGAGACGTTAAGATGGAACATAATTTAATTCTCTTAACAGACAAAAAGAACATAATACAATCTTTTAAGTTAATATCTTAGAATTGAATATTCTATCTAGAACATGCTAACCACCTTTAACTCTCCACGCCAAAAAATCCTCCAAACATTCCTCATCTGCACATTTAATAGTGTGCCATGAAAGTTTATTAAATAAGTTAATATGGCTTTGAGTTTATAGTTTTCTTAGAAAGCAACCTGCCTGTAACGAAGTGTTCAAACACGTCACTTTGTGAGCAGGAGCTTTTTATTTTTTTCTCATTCCTGGAGCCCCAGTCGTTCTGCAGTATACACAGTATACAGGAGCTTACATCAATAAAGGGTTGTGCAAGTGATACTGATTTAGCACAGCATACATTCAGGCAGGGAGTTGGCATTTTTTTTAAAACATGACCAAATATCACCAACGGCAGTAACGGCGTAGTCTCAAGCGAGCTTTTTGGCCAGTGCAAGGATCAAATTTTCTCAGAGCAAAACATGTTATAGCTGTTTGAAGAGCTTGCTTCATGAATAGGCACACAGGATAGCTGTTCACTTTGCAGCATGGCGTGTTTTTTATAATCCAAACCACGTGGATAGTTCAGTCAGTTCCAACAACGAAAATGTTCAGTTACAGGCAAACGGCACAAACGAGGAACCTCAACGTCACATCTTCTTCACGTCTTTTAGGGTTCGACACGCGAGGAGAGCTCACGTCGGCTGTGGTCTTCATCGTCTCGCAGATCTTCCTTCAGAACCTCGTCACCAGGAGACCATTGAGTCCTCTCAGTCCTCACCGTGCCGTCGTCTTCTGTTAGTTTAGCGTCTGACGAAAGGTCGCCGTCGTTTTATGTCAATATGCCGTCTCCGACTTCGACAAAGGTGCTTCTGGCAGGTTTGTTTTGGATCTTTGGCAGCGAGAAAACAGGACAAAGTCAGCAATCACAGGAGGGGGGGGGTTAAAAACATGATTTCAACGCACGTGATCAAAGTATCTGACCTGTTGTGGGCCATGTGGCTCTTGACGAGGTGTCCGGCTGCTAGAGCGGCCATCAGGGAGAGCTCCCCCGCCAGCACGGTGCCACACACCACTCGGGCCAGCTGACGGGCGTTCTCACCGGGCTCACCGGAGCTGCTACCCTGGACACCGAGCATCTAAAAGGAGAGAGATGGGTACAGATTTAAAACATCAGAGAAACGTGTTAACCATCTGATCAGCAGTCTAAAAAAGCTTTTATGATTCATGACACATCTCGACTAACACTGTCTCACTGCCACATGTCTGCAAAACAATAAACAGCTGAAGCTTCGGTCATAGATTATTATTTACATGTGCATACTTTGTGAATTTATGTTTTTTTCTGAATTTATTCAAGTGTGCATTCAAAATTTAAAGTTCTGAAGTAACTTACAGCTATAATGTCTTTAAAGAACATAAATAAATCTTTTTTTTTCTCTGCATTCCTCCATTTAATTAGAAAAAGAAAGGATTTTAACACAGAGATTGCTTGTTCACTTTCACTCAGACAAACTTTGAAACGGAAACTTAACATGAAATAAACTTTTTAGCATTTTAAGATTGAAAAATATAAAACAATAAACTCTTATAAAAGTCTTATAAAAGTGACGTAAAATAAAGTCTAGGTGGCGTTACCTGCAGACAGGCCTGCTGTGGAGCCAGGTTGGTGCCTCCTCCCACGGTGCCCAGCTCGATGGAGGGCATGGTGCAGCTGATGTACAGGTCCTCCCCTTCTGGACCAGCAGCCTCCATCTGGGTGATGCAGTTGGAGCTCCCCACAGTCTGAGCCGGGTCCTAAAACAAAGAAACAACACAGCCACTTTACTCAGGAGGTTTAGGCTACGGCCATCACTAATGTTTCCCTCCGCTAACGAGCCAACATTCACTTCAGTCCAAGATGTCATCATTTTATCCTCTTAACCATTTGTATGAATTGTCATAATTAGCAAATCAATTCTTGCGTTATGCCCAAAAACATGTTTTGTGAGGTCACAATGACTTTGAACTTTGACCTACAAATACTAATCAGTGGATGTTTGTGTCAAAATTGAAGAACATTTCTTCAATTCCCACAACGGTCGTTGCCGGAGCAGATGCATAAAAATCTATTGTTATTTACAGATTATGTCCATGTTTTAAATTCTGTCACCCTGTTGTTTTTACACACTGTTATGTACTGCTCTCATCAACTGGGTCACATTTGCATAGATTGGCACTACTGAAAGGTGCTTCAGCTACGTTGAGTTGGGCTCCCTTCCTACATCACTTAGATTTTGTAAAGCTGAAAAGGTCTTCAATGTATGACTATTTAGTTTATGCAAATATTTTGTGTTTGTGTTCTTCTTGTTGGTTATTATGGTGATTCATTGTGTAGGATGTACATTTTGATGCGTGTGCATTCATTTGTGAGGTTTGACTGAAACATTTAAAAAAGAAAACTATACTAAATGAGACCTGGCTGGGACCTCTAACCAAATAATAAAAACACAGGAAGTCCCAGTCCTTTCATTAGAAAATACTCTATAAGATGTTATTTTAATAATCAGAATTCTTTTCAACTCTCATACTGACACATTTCTGCTCCTCAAAAACATTGAAAAGTAGAAAGTAGAAAGTAGTAGTCTTTTGTGTTTTTAATACAAACAATGTATTTTGATACAATGTTTTGTGTAACACGTGTCAGATACCTCTTTGCTATTTCATTATTATTTAACCCAAGTATTGCATTAGCATCCAAAGTCACTACTGAGTTACACCTGGAATTTGTGCCATGTCACCATAGTTAGTTTTTTCATCTTCATCCTGAAGCATCATTTTTTTAAAAACACTTTTTATGTAATTATTGTAGTTTATGTTCATTAGCTAAAGGTTTAAGCATGTGTAGTGGTCCCTTACCTGTCCACAGGCGATGTAGATGGCTGCTACGATGTTGGCAGCGTGAGCATTGAAGCCCCCGATGCTGCCGGCCATGGCCGAGCCCACCAGGTTCTTGTTGATGTTCAGCTCCACCAGAGACGCTGAGCTGCTTTTCAACACCTACAGACACATCAATGAGTTGTTTTAGTCGTAAAAATATCAGACAAAGGCAGAAACAGTAAACAAAAACTGTAAATGTAATGAATTAATAAACTGCGAGTTTGGTTTTGGTCGTCTTTACCTCCCGGACCACGTCGGCGGGGATGGTGGCCTCACACACAGCGGACTTCCCCCGACCCAGGACCCAGTTAATGGCAGCAGACTTCTTGTCGGTGCAGTAGTTGCCGCTGACCGACAGCACCTCCACATCTGGATACTGCTGACGGAGTCGGTGCAGAGCCTTCTCCGTCCCCTAAAAACAAAAACACAACACACACAGAGACACTTTAACAGAACTGGAGATACGAAAAGAAACAGACAACAAAGTGAGACTAGAAACAGGAAGATTCAAATTGCACTGACTGCTTCGTAGCACATGTGGTCGTACCTTGGAGAGCATGTTCATGCCCATGGCGTCTCCTGTCTGAGACTGGAAGCGAATGTACAAGTTCCTCCCAGCTAAGCCCACCAGCAGCTTCTCCAGACGAGCAAACCTACAAAAAACAAAGATTCATTTAATCTCTACGTGCTCCAATACTTCAGTAACATTTTATAGGTGTGACCAAAGGAAACCTTTAAATCATTTTATTAGTGTTTTCTGTCACAGCGTCTCCACTGACCTGCTGGTTTTGTCGAAAGCCTCTTTGATCACGCTGAACCCATCCGAGGTCTCGAGCCAGACTTTGACCTCTGCAGCCCGGCACGCCGAGGGCAGCCTCACCACAGGACCCCGGGTCATACTGTCAGCCAGGATCCTGCTGTGGCAACCCCCGCTCAGCTGAACGGGAAAAGACAATACGAGTCAGAACAGCACACACACACACACACACACACACACACACACACACACACACACACACACACACACACACACACACACACACACACACACACACACACACACACACACACACACACACACACACACACACACACACACACACACACACACACACACACACACACACACACACACACACACACACACAAAGGAGGCAACAACAGCTACAGCCAGATATCCGCTACTTACAGAAAGCGCCCTGCATCCTCTGTTGGTGCTGGCAACCAGGCAACCCTCTGTGGTCGCCATAGGAACGTGAAACTGCCTCTCATCCAACAGGAGAGGACCGGCCACTCCGACTGGAACCGGCATGTAGCCAATGACGTTCTCACAGCAGTTACCCATCACCTACAGGACAGCAACACAACATTGTATTTGTTAAAACAATAAAAAGTATGCCATTGGATGTGCTTGTGAATATACAACATAAACCGCGTTTCCATCTGGAAGTTCCTGGTAATTGTAGTTTCTAGGAGGGCTGAGCAATATATCAATATTATATTTATATATATCGTGAGACAAGTTACCATCTTAGACTTTGGATATTGTATTATGGTACATGTGTTGTCTTTTCCTGGTTTTAAAGGGTGCATCAAAGTAAAATGATGTGATTTTCTGAATTTACCAGACTGGTCTAGCTCTTCTATTGTTTTATTTTACCCACTTAGTCATTATATCAACGTTACTGATGATTGTTTATGAAAAACCTCATTGTGTACTCTGAAAAAGCTAAATGACAGACGAGTACTGCTGCATAGTATTTACGGACGCACGCTGGATGTAATGAATTAAATGCAGAGGAGGAAAATTAAACTTTGAGTGTCTGTCTCCACAGTAAAAACAATCAGAGAAACAGTCAGTACACAACTTTTTCTCTTGAAGGTTTTTCTCTTAAAATGAGTCAGAAAGCGAGAGCAAAGCCTAACTTTACTTTTAATGTTATCAAACAAAGAGAAATGCTCTCCCCTTGTCCTAAAATAAGTTTTATTATTATTGCATATTATATGATTTTATATTGTCTTATGTGTATTTATGCTATGGTTTCATAATTATACATATTTAAGTTCTTAGTTTATTTTGCACTAATTTTACTTTTTTACCGTGATCAATGTATTCAGTGTTGTCTTTTATTTATTTATCATTTACCAACCTAACTTGGTGTACAACATTTGTAAAGCTCTTTGAATTGCATTTCATTTATTTGTGAGGTTCAATATAAATAAAACTTGATTGATTGATTGATAAAATGGTCCTAAGGCGATACTGGAGTATTCCCTTGCTTTATGAACGAAGCGATACACCAGTTGAAGCAGTAGTGCTTGTAGGAGCCATTTATAGGATATTAGTATTTAGTTATTTTATGCATAAGCAATATTGTTTGATATATTAAGATAGCTTTTCTATTGATGGTCATTCGTTTAGTTTAATAATATTGTTTGTTGTTGTTTAGTATACTTAGTTTTGGGTTTGGTAACACTGTGGGCACCTGCGGTTACATATAGGAGTAGGCAGGTATAGGACCAGCATGCACCGGGGTGGGCCTATGGTTTTTTACCAGCGCAGGAGAGTCAGCGACAGGATTTCCTTTGTTCTTTTGTTTGACCAAATAAACAACCAGAAACACAGAAATCTGATGGACAATAACCTCTTTTTGCCTGCGTAAAACACAAACCCATGGTGCGTCAGTGGCCCGTTGATTTAAGTTTCTTTGGGGATTTTGGGGACAATTGGCCACTACAGTGCTGTTTGGGTTTTCAAGCCCCACCCTGAAAGTTCCTGTTCTTTCAGAGAGTCTACCCCCTCAAACAGAGCCTTGTAGGGGGGTAAAATGTCCCTGGAACTAAATTTATCGGTCCGTGCTGTCGAAATGCAATGAGTTCCTCCAAAATGTTTTACAATCCTCTAGGGAAAGTTTCTGCGGTCCCAAAAAGGGGATAAAGAAACCATCAAAATGCTTCAATTACCTTAGAATAGTCGTAGTCTTTATAAGGAAGAGAAGCCAGAGCAGAGAGAACAGGGAGATTGGGTGAAAGCATTTCCCTCCTGATGGACACGCCCCTCTCTGGAGTCTCCAGGACAGATTCCAGTTTGTAGTTCAGGATGTTACGGGAGGTCACCAGGTTCATCACCTCTTTATTGCTTAGAAAGCGGGCCCCCCTCTGGAAACCAACATGTTGAAACCGCTGATTTATAAAACCTTCATACAAATACAGAACTACAGACATCTTCTGCAACAGTTTCCATCTCCTATGGCAGCTTACCTGAGGATCTGAGAGGATGGCCATACATTCCTCCAGCGTCCGGGCCTCTGAATTACAACTCGTTTGAGGAACACAAGGCGTCTGATCAACAGACTCCCCAAAACATGAAACACAGGGGCCGTTTTCCACTGGGGCTGCTGTTGTGGGGGAATCATGTGAGAGATCAGTCACATTAAGCAACAAAGCAATTACATCAGAGTTTTTGTTTTCCATCTGTTAGAACTGACATAACAGAGGTAGCAGAACCAATTATAAGACTCACCCTTCTCTCTGAGAGTCACGTCAGTCTCAGGGGGAAGTTTAGAGTCTAAGACGGCTGGCGAGGCAGGACTGGAGGCTAATGAACTGTTTTTGGTTGTCTGGGGTTTCAGGACCGGGAAGTCCCTCCTGCAGCAGTCCTCTGCCACCCGGGGCTTCTGGGTTGGAGGAGAGCTGGTAATGGGACTCATGAGGGACAGCGAGGACTCGGCCTCCGTTTGCTCAAAGAAGACGTACTTCACAGCCAGGAGCAGGGCAAGACCGAGAGTAATCACCTGCTCCAGGTCCATGCTGGTCGGAGGTGAAGAGAGACAAAGTGATGCATCAGTGAAGCTTCATTTGTACTCGCCGGAGTGAAAAATAGTAGCTAGAAAAATAGTGAATCACGGCCTCGCAGTGCTTGTGCATCTCGGAATTTTTGTAACTTGATGCACGATCAGGTGAATGTCACAAATAGTTCACTGATAAAAGCAATATTTACATGTATGTGGATTATACAAAGAAGGACAACTCGTTCTTAGACGCTTTAGAAAAAGGAGGTCTAAAAAAATCCACATTTGAGTAAATATTTTGTAGCCAATTCAAATTGTTTAAGAGATACTCAACCTTTGTTTATTTATAAAGCATATAAATATAGCCCTTTTTTTTCTTTTCAGGGCTTGCATAAACAATAAAGTAGTCCATGAATATGAAATATGAGCTTACATGCATTGTGAGGGTGGCTTTGTGGCTTTTTGCTGGGCATATCTATGAATTAAACTTGTTGTCTTTTTGATTCTTCACGGTTCATTTTGTTTGTAAACCCGAAACTAATGCACGCCATCTGCGGAGGCTCACACTGCGGCGCCATGCCAGAGTAGAGCAAAACAAAGCTGAAGTCACTGCACAGGAGTTAATAACAGGGAATTGTATTCATGGAACGAGCGATCTTCCTTGTTAAACGCTTTTACCTGGTGAGCTTCAGAGGCCTCATGGTACCACCAGAGTCCAGCCTCGTTGCTATGGGTCCGTCCGCAGAGCGATTCTGACCTGGAAGCTCCGCTGCTAGTCGAGTGTGAGCATGAACCAAGGCCAGGCCCAGAGACTGAGGAGGACATGAGACAGATAGATCATCAACGGGCTACATAACTCCACCTTTAGACTCATGTTTTAAACCAGTTATACGCCGTAGACTAATAAACTTAGTACAAAGCTTTCGAGTCTGTTTTTGACATCTGTGGTAAAAGAGCTGAATTAAGTTTCTCACCATGATGATTTTAACCCTCTGGGTCACAGGATTGGGCTTGTTGTCCTCTTCTTCTGCCAGCACAAGGGCAAAGTGGCTCAGCTGCCAGATCGGACGGCCCTCACGACTTTCCCTGGACAGCTATAAATATAAATATTTCAATAAACAAGCTTTTAGTACATTAATATCCAAGTATATATTTGTAACATTTCGTTTTACAAAGTTAGGAAAGAACAATCCCAGTCACAGCTCAGTACTTAAACACTGGTATCGGATCTGTACTCGATGTCGGTCGATACCCAAAGCCCAGGTATCGATACTGGGATTCCCTACTATAATTCTCCCAAATGTTTCATATCATCCTCACCTCCAGGACCAGGGAGACACACGCAGGGAAGAAGGTCATGAAGACAAAGTAATTGGCCAGAACGGACATACAGCCAAAACAACACATGATCTCTAATTGGGGCACACCTGGAAAACAATAGAAAATAGTGGTGATTTAATTGTAAAAAATAAACATAGCTGGCATCGTTTTGGAGAACAATCAATATTAGTGTTCCTCACCTGACATGGTGCCAATCCCAATGACCAGACACTCAACCAGAGCGTCCAGGGTGAAGGTGGGGCCCAGGATGGCCATGCCCTGGGAGATGTTCTCCCTCACCTCTTCCTACACACAAGACACAGAGCCATAGCTCTAATCAGCGACACCTCGACTACACCCTTCAACACAGATCTTATTTCAGTTCTCACATTCAACAAAACAAGGAGGTGTAACATTACCTGAGAGTTCGAGCTGAGGGCAAATTTGGCCAATGCACAGGCTTTGGACAGATCAATGAGCAGGAGAAAGAAGGGCAGAGCTTCACTAAAGGGGAGAAAGAGACAAATGGCAATCAGAGAATGTTATTGGGTCTAAATTTTTGAAAAGACAAAGAGGTCAACAAGTGGCAATGCCATTCATACGGGTCATAAGGTCATCTGTGACAATGTTAAGCTTTAAGATCCTTCTAATGTTATCTTTTATATCAGAGCTCTGGTTTTGACATTCTGTGTCTTATTATGATCTCATTGATATTCACATTGATTGATTACTGACTTGAATGCAAGTCTTTTTTAACCATTTGATCTTACCGCCACACTACTTGTCTTTTGTTCATCTATTTAAACTGTGGTAACTGAGGTCAGGTGACAGGACAGGATTAGAAAACTCAACCATACGCTGAAAGACTTCAACTTCTATTATAAGCTGGTGAGCTATTTGTAATCATCCATCTGCCGAGCAATAAATGAGTCACTGCATTTTGGATCACTTACTTAAGACCCGTCAGCTCTTTCCCAAAGAAGTGAATCACCACTGTGCTGAAAACAAAGCTGGAAAACACCGTGAACAACCCAGCAATACCTGTGGGAAGAGCAAATGTTGACAGTTAAAAATATAAACCATGTGTGGCATTTTCATAGAAAATATGTGGCTATTACATGCTGAACATGCTTTAACTTTCATACTGACCCAGTATATATTTGGAGCCCAGTTGTCGCAGATTCTTGAACTGGAAATAGATATAAACGACGGCCATGCAGCGTGTGATCGTGAGGATGATTATGTCACTGCTGTAGATTTTCTGTAAGAGAATAAGCACAGACATATATATTTGTAAACAATACAACTTAAGATAAGATAATCCTTTATTAGTCCCGCAGAGGGGACATTTAAAGGATTACAGCAGCACAGATGTAGTGCAAACAAGGTACATAGTGGAAAAAACAAACAAGTATTTTAAATAAGTAAGTAAAAAGAGCAAAACTTTTGCACTCCAGTAGGACGACAGGTGCGTAGAAGAATACCTTAGGTAGACAATATAGAACAAAAAACTCCTGCACACTGTCTTCTTCACTTGCGTATAAATATATTTTAGTTACAACGTTTCGGTACGTAGACCTTCCTCAGGTTATTTCAAATAACCTGAGGAAGGTCTACGTGTCTAAGGTCTACGTGTTCTAAATAAGTAAGTAAGAAAAAAAAAAATCCACAATAACTAAAAAAAAATCTTATAAATACAGACAGAATAATTACAGTTATAGTATTGCACAGTGTATTTGTATTGCACAGATTTATTAGTGTTTTGTTGTCTACTGGGATGGCAGACGGAGCTGGTTGTGCAGCCTGACAGCAGCAGGAATGAAGGACTTGCGGTACCTCTCCTTCACACACCGGGGGTGAAGCAGCCGGTGTGTGAAGGGTGGGAGAGGTTGTCCATCAGGGATGACAGCTTCTCCTTCTTGATAACATTTGATATTCGCTGCCACCTCAGGCAGACTCACCTCCTCCACTTTGGGGCACTCATTCCAGCTGCACATCTGGCTGCTGGCTGCCAGGTTGTTGTTCATGGACACCAGGCAGACGGTGAGGGAGAGGGTGCCCACTATCACCTCCCACGGGTGGGAGGCCACCAGCAGGCCGTGGAGCCTGAAGACACGAGCCAGCATGGTCACACCTGGGGGGCACAGCCTCACCTGTATCAAGACAAAGCATGAGAACAGGATGACATCACGTGGTTAGACCATAACATAGCTTCATCTACAGGAACAATTAGCATTAAATGTACTCTTTAAACATTTATAAAGACATAATATCTGTATTTAATGTGACAGTAAACGTTGTCTTTGGTTAGCTAACTATATATATATATATATATATATATATATATATATATATATATATATATATAAAAATACATACATATTTATACATACATACTTATATATATATATATATATACATACAAATACATATATATATAAGATAATCCTTTATTAGTCCCGCAGCGGGGAAATTTGCAATATATTAATAATAATAATAATATTTGCATATATATATACATACATACATACATACATAGTATGTATGTATTACATACATATACATACATATATATATACATACATATATATACACACACATACATACATACATATATATATATACACATATATACATATATATACATATATATATATATATACATATATACATATATATATATACATATATATATATATATATATACACACATACATAAAAATATACATATATATATATATATATACATATACATACATATATATACATATATATATATATATATATACACATATATATATATATACATATATACACACATATATATATACATACATATATATATATATATACATATATACATATACACATATATATATATATATATACATATATATATATATATACATACATATATATATATATATATATATATATATACATATATACATATATATATATATATATATATATATATATATATATATATATATACATACATACATACATATATATATATATATATATATACATATATATATATATATATATATATATATATATATATACTTACATAGTAGACTGGTAAACTATTGCACTGAAGTGATATAAATGATTAGACTGTAATAAAAAGGATAAACTAGAGATGATAACTGTATTCATGGAGGTGTTTCTGTTATTTAACCTGCCATCTACAGTGATATACTGCTAACCTAGCTAGCTAGCATTAGCATTAGCATTGATTAGCTGGCTACATGTATTAGCATGCTAACCAGCGGAGGCTAGCGCTAGCATTGGTTAGCATTAGCTACATTAGCTACCACCGTCGGGCTAAGGTCACTCTGCCCCCCCGCACTTTGAGGACTCCTCCCCGGGCTGCTCACTGACACAACGTCTGGAGGTCTCTTACGTTCATATGTCAGCTTCTCCGCGGTCAGAGAGTCCCCTCCATGGCGATGGTTGACCCTTCAGCTAGCTTAACTTCACACAAACATGGCGAATGCGGAAGTCCTGACGTCACGGCGACGCACGTCACGTTGTCATACTTCAGAGGGGGGCGTGGTCGAAGGTGAAGCAGAGGTGAAGGCTGTGGAGACAGAAAACAGACAGAATTATTATATATATTATATATATAGACTATATATAGACAATATATCTATAGCCACATTATGTATTTAAGTCAGATAGAATATGAAGAAGCAAAATATATATAATGTTATATATATAAGTACATATATAAGTATATATATATATATAAGTACATATATATATATATATAATAAGTATATATAATATATATATATATATAATATATATATATATATATATATATATATATACATATATAAGTATATATATGTAGTACATATAGTACATATATAAGTATAGATAAGTACATATATAAGTACATATATATATATATATATATATAAGTATATATAAGTATATATATATAAGTGACATTATATATAGACAATATATCTATAGCCACATTATGTATTTAAGTCAGATAGAATATAAAGAAGCAAAATATATATAATGTTATATATATAAGTACATATATAAGTATATATATATATAAGTACATATATAAGTATATATATAGTATATATATATATAATATATATAGTACTTATATATATATATATATATAAGAATATATATAAGTATATATATATATATATATATATATATATATGTACTATATATATATATATATGTACATATATAAGTATATATATACATATATAAGTATATATATACTTATATATATACTTATATATATAAGTATATATATACTTATATACAAGTATATATACTTATATATAAGTTTATATAAGTATATACATATATATATAAGTATATATATATATATATATATATAGATAGATAGATATAATGTCACTTTAAACAGGACCAAACATCTTTCTCTCATATAAGTGGCTAAATGTAAATCATTCATACGCACAATATTATTTTTTTCGGCTCTATGCTGGCTGGAAATGCAAATAGTTGAAATAGTCTCAAGGAAGTAAAAGCCACTGGTCCCCTCTGGGTCTGCACCTCCTGTTTTATTCATTCTCTTTATTACATCCTGTTTCCTCAACTGTGGGGTTTGTGTCGTACACCTGTAGTCAGCAGAGATTACAAAATCCAGAGGCACTTCCTTAAAACATTTAAATTAGTAAACATTGACTTAAAAATGCTATTTCTTTTGCCTTTTAATGTATCTGCTACAGGAAGACAGCTCCTAAACTTGCTGAATAAAAAAGTAAACTGAGACAACTTTCAAAATACACGTTCTGGTCCAAATATTTAAGTTTAATCTTAATGACTTATAAATAACTGCCTCTACTAAAAAAGTTAAATTTTTAATACTTCAAAGTCAAAATCTGATTTGCCAAATTTGCCATTTGCCAAATTAAGATGCACTTATGACTTCTGGTGACTAGTAGTTCTCTTGAATACCTATGTTGAATACACTTATTGTAAGTCGCTTTGGATAAAAGCCTCTGCTAAATGACTGTAATGTAATGTAATGTAATGTAATGTAATGTAATGTAGTGTAAGACAGAGCACTGTGATCCTCACCTTCAGATGTTTGTGCCTGAGGAAACTTACCTGACATTTCTTTTTATATATTCTCATAATTAGAGACCTTTCAGGTGACTACCCTTTATATATTTGGATTATTTTAAGCACAAACAATGAAGGGATTGGATTACTGTGGACTTCTCCTCTTCATCAGAGCAACAGGGGTGTTAATTGATGAATTGCCAACTGATTGTGCTCCCAATTCTTGATGATTCATTTCAGGTGTGTGTGTCATGTGACTGCCTATATAAGCTGATGCACCTGCACAAAATAAATTGAGTGTGTGTTTTCTCAGAACTTGAATGCAGTTGTGTTATTTGTCCTCCCAAGTTGATAGAACGTTTCGTAGGTATATCTAGCAGTCAAGCTCTGTTTAACAAGGGGAACTGGTTACTGAGTCTGTAAACAGGTTTTTCTTCGTCTGGAGGAACCAAAACCTCCTCACTGACTGACTGAATTGAATGACTGTTTATTTATTTCCACTGATTAAAAAAAAAAAAAAAAAAAAAGAGTGTATTTGAGTTTGAGTGCAACCGTTTTCTTGATCTTTTTCTAGTTCTCTCTGTTCTTTTTTATTTCACAAACCACTTTTTTCTTCCATGCTATTTAATCTGCTGTATGAACTGTTTGTTTATGATATCAGGGATTTACACACAGCTCCAAGCGCGCTCATGACTTCCTTTTTTGGAGTTTCCTTGCTGTAATAAAAAGCATGGTCTTTGTTTGTCATAGCTGGTGACATGTGAAACGCAGATCAACATTTCTTTGCAGCTCTTATCTGTAATTAAAGCAGTTATCGGCTTCTCTGAGCTCCTCCCTTTCTCTCTGGGTTATTTGTGAGAGCCAGATCTCTCCTCTCCTCAACAACACCCACACCAGACTGACGTCAGAGTGCACTGCACTTCTTCAGCCTCTTTATTTTTGGATTATATTGTGGAAAAATATATCTCGGACTGGGATTAATGGAG
This sequence comes from Anoplopoma fimbria, assembly GCF_027596085.1. Lineage (NCBI taxonomy): Eukaryota > Metazoa > Chordata > Actinopteri > Perciformes > Anoplopomatidae > Anoplopoma > Anoplopoma fimbria. The sequence continues at coordinate 3,058,777 of NC_072462.1, read as the reverse complement.
AGCTGGTTCAGATTGGATGGATTTTTCCAACAAGTGTCGTGCGTAAAAAGGAGAAAAATATAAATATCAACTTTTTTAAATTGCTGCAATCGGTACGTTTCTTCTCAAAAAAAGGTGATCTATGAAATTATTTATTATTAAGTAGCTTTTTAACACAAATACTGATGCATGGATACTGGATTCTTTCTCGTTTGGATAACCTTTAGGGTGGGACTTGATGAAACTGCTTATATATATATAAGTACATATATATGTAGTACATATAGTACATATATAAGTATAGATATATATATATAAGTATATATAAGTGTATATATATATATAAGTGACATTATATATAGACAATATATCTATAGCCACATTATGTATTTAAGTCAGATAGAATATAAAGAAGCAAAATATATATAATGTTATATATATAAGTACATATATAAGTATATATATATAAGTATATATAAGTATGTATATATGTATATATATACTTATATATATAAGTATATATATATAAGTATATATATGTACTTATATATATAAGTATATATATATAAGTATATATATGTACTATATATATATATATGTACATATATATATATATATGTACATATATAAGTATATATATACATATATAAGTATATATATACTTATATATATACTTATATATATAAGTATATATATATACTTATATACAAGTATATATACTTATATATAAGTTTATATAAGTATATACATATATATATAAGTATATATATATATATATATATAGATAGATAGATATAATGTCACTTTAAACAGGACCAAACATCTTTCTCTCATATAAGTGGCTAAATGTAAATCATTCATACGCACAATATTATTTTTTTCGGCTCTATGCTGGCTGGAAATGCAAATAGTTGAAATAGTCTCAAGGAAGTAAAAGCCACTGGTCCCCTCTGGGTCTGCACCTCCTGTTTTATTCATTCTCTTTATTACATCCTGTTTCCTCAACTGTGGGGTTTGTGTCGTACACCTGTAGTCAGCAGAGATTACAAAATCCAGAGGCACTTCCTTAAAACATTTAAATTAGTAAACATTGACTTAAAAATGCTATTTCTTTTGCCTTTTAATGTATCTGCTACAGGAAGACAGCTCCTAAACTTGCTGAATAAAAAAGTAAACTGAGACAACTTTCAAAATACACGTTCTGGTCCAAATATTTAAGTTTAATCTTAATGACTTATAAATAACTGCCTCTACTAAAAAAGTTAAATTTTTAATACTTCAAAGTCAAAATCTGATTTGCCAAATTTGCCATTTGCCAAATTAAGATGCACTTATGACTTCTGGTGACTAGTAGTTCTCTTGAATACCTATGTTGAATACACTTATTGTAAGTCTCTTTGGATAAAAGCCTCTGCTAAATGACTGTAATGTAATGTAATGTAATGTAATGTAATGTAATGTAGTGTAAGACAGAGCACTGTGATCCTCACCTTCAGATGTTTGTGCCTGAGGAAACTTACCTGACATTTCTTTTTATATATTCTCATAATTAGAGACCTTTCAGGTGACTACCCTTTATATATATTTGGATTATTTTAAGCACAAACAATGAAGGGATTGGATTACTGTGGACTTCTCCTCTTCATCAGAGCAACAGGGGTGTTAATTGATGAATTGCCAACTGATTGTGCTCCCAATTCTTGATGATTCATTTCAGGTGTGTGTGTCATGTGACTGCCTATATAAGCTGATGCACCTGCACAAAATAAATTGAGTGTGTGTTTTCTCAGAACTTGAATGCAGTTGTGTTATTTGTCCTCCCAAGTTGATAGAACGTTTCGTAGGTATATCTAGCAGTCAAGCTCTGTTTAACAAGGGGAACTGGTTACTGAGTCTGTAAACAGGTTTTTCTTCGTCTGGAGGAACCAAAACCTCCTCACTGACTGACTGAATTGAATGACTGTTTATTTATTTCCACTGATTAAAAAAAAAAAAAAAGAGTGTATTTGAGTTTGAGTGCAACCGTTTTCTTGATCTTTTTCTAGTTCTCTCTGTTCTTTTTTATTTCACAAACCACTTTTTTCTTCCATGCTATTTAATCTGCTGTATGAACTGTTTGTTTATGATATCAGGAATTTACGCACAGCTCCAAGCGCGCTCATGACTTCATTTTTTGGAGTTTCCTTGCTGTAATAAAAAGCATGGTCTTTGTTTGTCATAGCTGGTGACATATGAAACGCAGATCAACATTTCTTTGCAGCTCTTATCTGTAATTAAAGCAGTTATCGGCTTCTCTGAGCTCCTCCCTTTCTCTCTGGGTTATTTGTGAGAGCCAGATCTCTCCTCTCCTCAACAACACCCACACCAGACTGACGTCAGAGTGCACTGCACTTCTTCAGCCTCTTTATTTTTTGGATTATATTGTGGAAAAATATATCTCGGACTGGGATTAATGGAGAGCTGGTTCAGATTGGATGGATTTTTCCAACAAGTGTCGTGCGTAAAAAGGAGAAAAAGATAAATATCAACTTTTTTTAATTGCTGCAATCGGTACGTTTCTTCTCAAAAAAAGGTGATCTATGAAATTATTTATTATTAAGTAGCTTTTTAACACAAATACTGATGCATGGATACTGGATTCTTTCTCGTTTGGATAACCTTTAGGGTGGGACTTGATGAAACTGCTTACCGGGCGTTTTGCAGACCGGTACCTGCTTATGGAGCAAGGTGAGCAAGTATTCAATCATTATGTTAAAACCCAAACTTCTGGTTTTTAGGTTTCATGTCAGTTTCACTTCAAATGTTATGTTAATGAAAACCGAAAAAGAGTTTTGGTTTCCCCTCCCCACAGAATGAAAACGAGATGTTCCATTTATTACTTCTTCCTCCTGTCACTGTCCACTCTGTGTGTCCTGCTGTTGGTCACAGTGAAGGTCTGCGACATCACCCAGTCTTCTCCTCCCGTAGAGTCTTTAGAAAACGTTCAGCTGTTTCAAAAGTACAATATCAACTGTGTGGCTGTTTACGACATGGACCCGGTGGAGGTGGGTAAGTCCCTGGTTATCAGGAGAAAACAGATTGTGGAGGAAATGGAGGAAAATCTGATTAACCTCACATCAAACTGCCCGCTATTCATTAAGTCCAGAGGTTATGATGAAGTGTGTGTCTCAGAGGAGGAGAGACACTTTCCTCTTGCTTACTCACTGGTTGTGCATAAATCCGCACTGATGGTAGAGAGACTCATCAGAGCGTTGTACTCCCCCATAAACGTCTACTGTATCCACTACGACCGGAAGTCTCCGGCTCAGTTCATCTCAGCCATGGAGGGTCTGGCCCGCTGTTTGCCCAACGTCTTCATCGCCTCCAAGCAAGAGTCCGTCTTTTACGGAAGCTTCAGTCGACTCAAAGCCGATCTCAACTGTCTGTCCGACCTTTTGGAGCCGGGTGTCCAGTGGAAGTATGTCATCAACCTCTGTGGCCAAGATTTCCCCCTCAGGTCCAACATGGAGCTGGTGTCACAGCTGAGGGAGTTAAACGGAGCCAATATGCTGGAGACGTGTCGACCCAGCGAGTCCAAGAAGCAGAGGTTCACCTTTCGCCACGAGCTGAGGGATACCGGCTTAGAATTCGGAAAAGTGCTGGTGAAAACGGAGCAGGTGAAGGCTGCGCCGCCGCACGGCATCGAGGTGTTCACCGGCAGCGCCTACTTCGTCTTGTCCCGGGACTTTGTTGTGCACATGGACTCCTCGGCGGTGGTGGGAGATTTTCTGGCCTGGTCAGAGGACACCTACAGCCCCGACGAACACTTCTGGGCCACTCTGGTGCGACTTCCGGGCGTCCCCGGAGAGGTGCCCAGGTCCAGGCCCGATATCACGGACCTGATGAGTAAGACCAGGCTGGTGAAGTGGCAGTACCTGGAGGAGGACCTGTACCCGCCCTGCTCGGGGGCACACGTCCGCAGCATTTGTATTTATGGTGCAGCGGAAATGCGTTGGCTGCTCAACTACGGTCACTGGTTCGCCAATAAGTTCAACCCCAAAGTGGACCCCGTTATCATTCAGTGCCTTGAGGAGAAGCTGGAGGAGAGACAAAAGTTGTTCCAGTCAGTGGCATCTCAGACCTGCAATAAGGGTTAACCAAAAGACAATTAATCAATTAGTCGATCAAGAGAAAAATGAATCAGCAACAACTCTAATGATTGTTCCATCTTCTGAAATGTACAAAATCTGCTGCTTTTTAATCTTAAATTGTCCTTTCTCTTTGGATTTTCAACTGTTGGAGACATTTGATGTCATCATGTAGAGGCTTTAAAGGCAGGGTTGGTATTCATGGGAAACTAGTTAGATTTAAAAAGTGATCCAACCTTAGAACACAGCAAAGTGTTGCCAACTCTTTTCCAATTGAAATAGCTAGCAGCACTAGCGACAAAAGTTGCTATATTTTGTAATCTGGAATCTAATTTGGAATCATTTTTTGATTCAAATTAATTCAATTTAAAGGCCATCATGAATGTAGAGCCAGCATTTTGTATCATACATACCTGTTGCCTTAAAGGGTCACAAAACACATTCTCACATATCTCTAGTGGTGTGTAGCTATGCATATATTTTTAAGTTTTTTAAGTAGATGAGTTGTTATTCTCCATTTGGTGCAACCACGTCTGCAAGTATGAACAGAGAAAGAAAAACTAATGAGCTGTTCAGAAGCAGAAATGTAGAAAAGTAAGTCAGAGAAGCAGTTTATCGTGACAAACCCCATTTCTACTTTAAACATGTTGTCTCACCAGTCATTGATATGATTAGCTTAAAGGTTGTGTTTAAAAGACAAATCTAAGAGTTTTACATGTTTTACATTGAAGTGAATGTTTCCTGTTATTGTGTCAATTTAAAACCTTTTTTTATTATTATTATTTTTTATTATTTTGTGTCGATTTTGTTGGTTCCTGTGGACGAAAGTGGTTTCTCTTTTTGATAAATCTATTTTAACAGAGATAAAAACAGTATAATTCAAACACCAAATGTTTTATTTACATGAAATAGTTTGAATGAAGTGATACAAACTTCCATTTAGAGAATACTTATGAACATGGATTATGAAGGTTTCCCAAAGTATGGTGTCAGAGATAAAATAAAGATGAGTGTGCGTGAGGGCCAACCTGAACTTCTGAAGGAATAACCAGAAATGTTACTGCTGATGATGCAAACTCTACAGCTGAAACTCTGTGCTCTTATTGCAGGTGGTTTAAATTCAACAAGCTCACACACATGTTGCACGTATAAGTCTATATATATATATATATAGTTTTGTCCATCCTTCATATTTATTTTATTAACATTTCACTCTCTACCTTTACAGTTTATAAACGGAAGGATGTGGTAACATTATAAGACTTTCCTAACAAAAGAGAAAGGATGTAGATACAACAGTGCATGCAAGCTTCCTGTTTGTGGTATTCTTTTGATTTACACAAAATAAAGCACACTGAGAGAAGTTTAAGTAGTCTAGACTTTAATTTGTAAATTATGGCAAATATTGATGCAGGAGTTCTTAATGGAGTTAAGTTAAGTTAATCACTGCTTAAAGGTGCAAAGTGTTCTGTTATCTGGACACATCTACAAATACATTTCACCTCTAGCCTTTAAATACATTAATATAAGTGTGGAACTTCCTTAAATATTTTGGGTATTTGTGTTTTTTATGGAGCAACGGTGAAGCTCATATCTCATCCTCCTGTCTGTTTCCTGTCAGACTGATGTAGAGTTTCGGTTTCGTTATTTGAAGTATTTATATTCATCTCTGCACACACAGTAGATTTTCTTCTCATTTTTCTCCGTTTATGGTGAAATATGTGGCAGTGGTTGCAATAAGAGCATCTTAAACTCGTGCTATGAGTTTGTTAGAAAGTATTTCTAATAATTTTGTAATATTTTCTACATGATATTTAACATTCATGAGTGAATAAGAAACAAAGATAATGTTATGTATGTTGTGATGATGTGGGACGCTATCCCTCGTAATAAGAGGCTGATTTTAAGAACTATAACAGAAAGTAAAGGGTTAAACAGATCTGACCTACTTAGTGTTTGTTTAAGGGGCTGTGTTATTAGATAGTAGTTATAGTTATCAGAAAACAGAACTCAATATTCTTATCATGTTTATACTCTATGTAAACTACTTGTGATGTGCAGGCAGTGGAGGAAAGTAACTAAGTACATTTACTCAAGTCATTTATTAAAGTTCCATGTTGAGGAACTTGTACTTTACTTAAATATTTGCATTTTTGTTTTGCTTCTTTATACTTTTACTCTGCTACGTTTTGCATTTATTCCATACATTTTGTTATTTTGCATTTTACAAAATAAATAATAGAAATAAATAAAAAATATGACAATTTTAAAATGTTAAAATGTACATTTTATTATTTTTGAAAATAAAAACAAAATTAAAAATAAAACAATTAAGTATAAGCAATGAATACATTATAATGTATTATTACTGGTTTAGATAGAATGAATTGATTGGGGGGGAAATTCACAAGCTACACAGCATTATATAAAGTAATTGTATACATTAAATTATTGCAAATTCTAATCCAATAATGATTCTGAAATGACCCGTTCTTCACAATGGGTACTTTTTTATGCAAAGACGTTTGATCTATTACTACAGCACGCTTTTGAGTATTTTGACCCTGTAAAATGACTCTTGCTTAAGTAGAGGTTTGGAGTACTTCCTCCAGCACTGTGTACACGAACATTGTTCTAACACGTCGTAGATCTACTGAAGCGTTTCTCAAGTTTCTCCACAAGACTAAAAGAAAAGGTAACACTTCCTTCTTCTGGTCACCACACTATCAACAGTGTTTTTTCTCATTTCTACCCTCGTGAGAACTTATTTTTTTATGTCAAGGTTTAAGAAAAGACAAGGTTAATCTGAATAAAATGTGTTAACAGAGTTGTTAAATGTATTTATTTCATCATGTTAAATTATTTTACTGTGATATTTAAATCAATAATCCAACTAACCTTCTGAAATGATGACTGTTCCTGAGTGTTGTTGTAGCTGATAATAGAGGATTTAAAATGTACTTTTTATTAATATTATTATTATTATTATTATTATTTTATTATTATTATTATTATTATTATTATTATTATTATTATGTGTTATCACTATTTAACTTGAATATATATTTAAGTTAATGTAACTTTATTATGTTTATTATAAGCCTTTTCCTTCTACAACTACATTTGTGTGTAACTGTACACATATGTTTCCTTTTTGATTAAATTTATCTGTTCATGCACTTATTGGAAATGTTTATTAATCTTTTATTACAGTTTATTTTGGGGGGGCATTACTGCTTTTATTTTGAAGTGAGAGAGAAAGACAGGAAACAGCACAAAGAGAACTAACTCAATGTTTATGTATCTAACAAATCACACCTGCATGGTTAATTTAGCAAGAAAATTTCACTTTGAAATATCCCTCCAGTATCTGCAGACATGCTGACTTTGTGCTTTTGTGTGAAATGCAACAAGAGTTAAAATACCTCCAACAGAATTTAGTTTTTCTTTTTTTGGTTACGGCGAAAAGGTTAAATATTAAAAAGACAAAATCCTGCACGTACAAATTCAACAAAGAAAAGACCCCAGGCTCTCTCCTAGAAACAAAAAATCTAATTATTTTATCTGAGATTCTCTTTCAAATGAGCCATTCATAATGTTTTGGAGCCATGAGTCAAAAAAAAAGCTTGTTTTTGTTAGATTTTTTTCCTCCGCTGGCCTTGACACCAAAAAGTAGTGCTTTGTAAATGATTTGTCTGCGCTGGATTTAAAAAAAACACTTCAAATATACTTGATGTATTCCTTGCTGCCAAATAAAGATCTGAGCTGCCTCACGTGAGGGCCGTGTCTGGGCAGT
>NC_072462.1:3035875-3045875 GCF_027596085.1 Anoplopoma fimbria | reverse complement strand
TAGTAAATGTACTTTCCAACTAATACAAACTAAAGGAAACAGAAGACCGAATGATGAGATGATGCTGAAGAAGAAAGAGAGTTCTTCAAGTTGTAAGAGAAGGTTTTATTACCAGTGCTATTTACATAGAAATAATACAGCCTCACCCTTTACCCCCCCTTTAAATGCACACACACACACACACACACACACACACACACACACACACACACACACACACACACACACACACACACACACACACACACACACACACACACACACACACACATTTTCACACACACACACACACACACACACACACACACACACACACACACACACACACACACTCACTTTTGTATCCAAGAATATCTCAATACATCAGAAATAAAGACACATTCTCTCTAGATCGAACACAATGTCCAAAGGAAACGCAAATCATCTCCAAAAACAATATTTCAAGTAACTCAAGTGTCGTCTGTGTTTTGTTTTAAAGATGTTTGTGTGCGATGAAACGGAGCCGAGAGACTAAACGGGGTTTAAAAACGGTAGAATAACGGGAGGTTTTAGTATTGAATAATATCAGCTTATTTGGTTTCTCCTGTCAGAAGCAGTATAATAAAGAAGAGGTTTATGTTTTGTGTCTTTTAATGCAGTTTTTTTTAATAATTTGGAGCCCTGATACCAGTTGGCCCTGAAACTGAAGAATTATCTATTGTTCTTATTTAGAGAAAAACAACAAGAGTTTGTCCTCCATCACACACACACACACACACACACACACACACACACACACACACACACACACACACACACACACACACACACACACACACACACACACACACACACACACACACACACACACACACACAGCCAGACGCTGCTTGCTTTGAGCTGATATATATATATATTTTTATTTTTTTAATGTATTCAGTGTGTGTTAAGGCCACTAGATGGCAATGAGTGCTTCCGAGCAGACAGAGGTAACGCCACAGATGTTGTCTGCCCCCTCCTTTGTTTTCTCCCTTTAGAGGAAGGAGACCTCAGCTGTTGAAGTAGATTCTCCATTATGGGTTCAATGTTCTTTTGAAAATCATTTCCATTAAAACATGTTTTTTTAAAAGGGACAGTAACAAAAGGAAGGTCAGGTGAAGCAGTCTGCAGAGCAGAACTATCAGGGCCGGCTGGAGGGGTGTGAGATGTGTGTGTGTGTGTGCGTGTGTGTGTGTGTGTGCGTGCTTGAGTGAGTACAAGTGTCTGTATAATTGTGTCCGTGTTTTGAATAATGGTATAGACATCCTTCTTTTGAGCTATGATCAAGAACGCTTTTTGTGCATTAAGGGACTTAAAGCTGAGACGTGTGCAAGAGAAAAGTCAATGCCGGAGATGTGTGTGTGTGTGTGTGTGTGTGTGTGTGTGTGTGTGTGTGTGTGTGTGTGTGTGTGTGTGTGTGTGTATGTGTGTACAGTTTCTACCAAGAAGCAGCCTTTGATTCGACACATTGTCTTACAGAGGAGGACGTTTTTAAAGCGTTGTATCGTGGTTCCATTGCACACGAACATGTTTGTATATGAACATTAAAGCGTGTATTTAAACCTGGTCCTTTGTGTTTTTAATATTGAGGGTAGAGTGGTAACTAAGCAATGAACAGATAAAAAAACAAACTAATATTGCTTTGGAGCAACGTTTAAAAAAAAAGAAGAAAAAGAAGTGGTGAGGAATAAGAGAACTGAAGATTTGCCCCTTTGGCGTTTCTCTCTCTCGTGATCAGTAGAAGATTCCTTCGTTTACATCGAGGGGAAGAAGGCGAGGAGCGTTTTTGCTGGGTGGAAATTCTTTATGTTTAAATAATTCAAGTCCAGTAATCCAGGAAGAGATTTGCTTTGGAGAGTCTACCAGGCAGCAAATATCACTTTTCCTCCCAGAAGGATGCCCCGTTCTCGTTTCCATTTCCGTCTCCATCAGTTCGTGAAAATCAGTCCTTGTTTTGTTTTTAAAAAGTCCTCCGTAAAAATCTGAATTTTCACTCCACAATGTTTTTTTTTAAACTCATCTCCTGAATAAACCAGGCCCGGACTGGTCCCTGTGGTTTTGCTCCCTCACCAGGCCGTGGTCTCCCCCATCTCCGGGCCTTGGTGGGACATCGGAGCGCTGTAGCTGGAGTTACTCGCCAAGGAGAACGGAGGACTCGGTCCGCCGCCGTACGCCTCCCCCGGGACGGGCTGCAGGGAGCCCGGTAAGCCCGGCTCCGGACTCGGGGTTTCCGCGTGGGAGATCATGTCCGTGAACCTTTGGTCGTCTGACGGGTGGTGGCCCGAGCCCTCCATGGCCCCAGGTCCGGAGCTCAGGATGTAGGGGGAGTCGGCCGGAGACTGGGCCTGCGAGGACGGGGGGCCGTGGGGGAAGAAGTCGTAGTTAGTACCCGGACCGTAGTAGTCGCCCTGGTATTCTGCAGGACGAAAAAAAACAAAACAGAGTTAGTCTTTGAATATGTATAAATATCACCTTTCCCGGTAGCAGTGGGAGACTTTACACCTCCACCCTTAAGTGTTGAAATTGATCAAGTCCAATTCCCCTCCAGCAGCCTCGTTTGAGTGTATAAACAACTCCACACTTCTTCACCTCACTTCTCCTCGCTTTTATTTATTTATTTCACACACCGGCATTCATCTCCTCCGCCTGCATCTCCACGGATCCCCCCCGATGAAACTTCAAGATCCGGATGAGGAACTCCAAAATGAGATTTTGCATCTCTCTCTCCGTCATGTCTGATGCAGCATCCTGCAACATCTTCCCCTCCTCCACCTCACCAGTCCTTTGGGACTATTTCCTGATGGTTCTCCATTATTCCCAGCATGCATTCCAACTATGGGCTGCAACTAATGATTGTTTGCATTATCAGTTAATCTGACAATTGTTTTCTGGATCAAGTGATGAATCGTTTGGTCCATAAATCATCATAAAATAGTGCAAGGTGCCAATCACAGTTTTCTAAATCCCAATGTGACATCTTTGCATTACGTATTGGTTCAAACAGCCCAAAGATGTTAAATTTATGGTAAGAAAAAAAGGTGCAAATCCTCACATTTGAGATGCAGGAACCAGACGATGCATAAAGCAGCATATTCCCTTAAAAAATGACTTAAAGATAACATAAAAAATCCCAATTAATTGCAAGCCGATGGCGTAATCAATTAACTCAGCAATCCTTTCAGCTCTAAATACAGAATTATTGCTCTTCTGGACACCGGTTTTGCTTTTTCCACACTTTGCTGCTGTGTTTTTTAATCCACAGCCACGCTGTTGGATCATCAATAAGTGGAGTCAGTGGTGACAGGTTTGCCTCCACTCTACTTCCACCTTTACAGCATCACACACCCGTTCGTTTGGCAGAAAATCGTTAAGAAGATCTCGGTTCAGGCCCACATTTTTATGCAAATAACCACGTGCACATATGCACTAAGCAGGAGCAACGTCCGCAAATGATTCCACATCTATACGGCATTTTCACAAAAAAACCCAAATGTAAACCTCATGGTGGTTATATGGAAAACGTATGAATGATAGATCCTCTGGGGAAATTGAATGTCTGCACAGTATGTAATTAATCTAATCGACAAACCTCAATTCCAGACTGACGTTTTTTCTCGTCTAATAATCTCTAACGTTCCACGCAGAAACAAACGGGCGTATTAATGACAGAAAACAGGCCAAATTCCGGCTTTCAAAGAAAATCTCTTGCACACACTCGGATTTTACAAATATTCTCGACATCACCTCTAACACTGACTGACATGTTTACGCCTCTGAGAGGGTTTCTGCATAAACCGACTAATGTTTGATGTCTCCAGGTGTTTTCATATTCATGCCTCACTCTCTTTGGTTATTTATGAATTTACCGAGTCTCTGAATGTATCGTGAATGCTTTATATTAACGATTAATTATTCCTGCCTCTGCGACAGTAAAACAGAAGTGAATGGGATTTTGGTTCTGTTGCTCACAGCATTTGAAAATTTCATTTAAGAAATCAATTCTCTGGATTACCAATAAACCTCCCTGTGAGCAGTTGTCATATGGGAATATGTATTTGGTAGTTCCAGTGACAAATGCGTACAGGATGTCAGATGTCTGTGGATTCAGAGAACTTCCAAATGCTGTGAGTACCAAAAAAAAAAATCTAAATATCTATAATCTTGGGACAAATAAAACCACAGTCAAATAGTAAAATGAGGTCAAGGAAAGATGTGAAAAGGAATCCATAAAGGCAAATTTATTTATAACACATAGAAAACAAACTTAGTTGTGTCCAATTCAAGTGAGTATTCCTGTTCAAAACAGAATCAAACCTCCTAAAGGCCTTCAAACAACGGTGGCACGATGGATAAACCACACGAAAATGTAAAAACTCTCACCTGCAAACTCTATATGTTTAGGGCTTTTATTGTGAAAGGAAAGAACAGAGGGAGTGGATCTGGTCTCAAGGCCTTTGTCAAGGTAAAAAGTTTGCCACTCTGGTTCAGACTATAGCCTCAGTGTTGCTGTTTTATAAATACAAGTGCAACACAACTTGTTGTTAACACAACCTATTAAATATCTATTTCACAGCGTAATCTTTGCATTCTGTATAAAAGTACTCACGACAAAAACAACAGTGAATAAATACTCAAAAGCTGATTAGATGCTTTTTAAGGGCCTTAAGAAGGACGTTTTACAATATATCCATAATTTACAATTTAACAGCGATGGCCCGAATGGTGTGTCGCTTTAAATGCTGTGCTGCAAGGAACTGTGGGACGGCATTATCTCTATTCCTTTGGTAAAGGATGGTCAGGTGTATCCTCTGTTAAAGTAGACATAAAAGGAAGCAGTGAAGCACCTTTCCTCTGCATTTAGAGAATTCAAGCAGCTCTTATCAAGGCTGCCACTTAAGATATTTCCAGGTCCTTTCACTCCGTTACTTAAAAAAAGACTGTTCCACCGCAGCCCAACACTGTAGATAACTCTACAGGTAGTTCTGACTTTTTTTATACATAATTTGGAACAACAGAGCTTTCATTGTTTCCAAGCAGTTCACACTAGAATCCAATACTGAGAGCCAAACCACTTTGAGATCCGTCCAGTACAAGTTGGGACAAAACCAACAACCAGCTGCTCCAGAGCACCTCTTTCAGTCTCTATAAGTAGAGAGAGTTGGTCTGTGGTTGCACACAGCTGAGTTAAACGTCCACTTTAACGTTAGGAAATAAACTTCTTCACTTCCTTACTGAGGTTAAGATGAGAAGATCGATACCACTGTCATGTTTGTGTGTTAAATATGAAGCTACTGCCAGTAAATGTTAAGCTTAGTGTGTACACAAACAACAGTATAAGAATGACATGTTGTAGTTCTTTTAGCTTGTTTCATTGACTTCCTGTAGTCTCTAGACTGAAGGAAACTACTACACCCAAACAAAATATAGCGAGTTTGTTACCTTTAAACAATATACTGTATATAAGAAGTGGACGTCCAAACGATGACATCACTAACTGCCTCTTTGAAGCCTCTAGGCCGTCGCCATCTTGGTTTTTGCAACCAGAAGTAACACAAGAGGGTGGAGCTAAGTACAACTAATAACTGAATATATACATTTTCAGGCAAACAAAATGTTACAATTAACTTCCATGACCTGAAAAACACACTGCGAAAGAGTCAAGTATAGACCTGTCAATCAGTGTGTAGCCCCGCCCTAAAGCATCCCCTGCTTTATGGTCTGTTTGACTCTAAATGGAGCATCATTTACTAAATGAACATCATGCTGTATTGAAGAAGACTTGAAACTAGAGATTGAGACCATAAACTCATGTTTACAATGTTTACTGAGGGAATAAATCAAGAGAGAAGTAGAGTCATTTTCTCATAGACTTCTATACAATCTGACTTCCAGTCTTGATGCTAAGCTAAACTAACCTGCTTTAGCTTTATATTCAACGGATAAACATGAGAGTGGTGTCGATCTTCTCGTCTAACTCTCGGCAAGATTTACCAAAATGCCAAAATATTCCTTTAATCCTCAACCAGAGACATTCAATCTGACTGCACAACCATCCTTTCAATGGGACAATGACTTGTGATGTAGAGCTCAAAAGTTGTGACGGACTGATTCTTTCATATTCCCTAAAACTATATTTCTATCACGAAAACTATCATCAGAACAGTTTATAAAGGATTCATCCACTCCACATGTTGCAGCCATTAACAAGCACAAACCTGCCTTCTGCTTCCATAGACTTCTTTCAAATTTACATCCCTCCCCTCTGCTCCAAATGGCCCCGGTTACATTAAATCCATTCTGTTCCAACAGCACCTTAAACTGAGATCAATGGCAGACTTTACCCCGCTGCTGCAGATGTTGCACTAGAATTTATTCCTCCTTTTCCACCATATGCTCTTCTAACTCCTTGTTTCAGTCCAAACAGGACCTGAATCAAAAGCTAACAGGGTAGACGTTGCCTTTATTTGCTGTTGCACATGGCCCCTTTTTTTTTTTTTTTTTTTTTTTTTGGGGTGGAAAACCACAAAGAGAAACAATAAGAGCTGACAGGACTTTCACAAACAAGCTAATTATTTGATCTCACAAACAAGGCCCCTGCTAGTTTTGGGGGCCGACCTTGAGAATAAACAAGGAGCTCGTGTTGTGGCCTGCGTGGTGAGTGTGTGTGATGGGGGGGTTGGGGTGGGGATGGGAGGGAGGAGGGAGGAGGGAGCAAGCTATAATTACAATCCTGCATGCAGACGCACCACACACACACACACGCACACACACACACACACACACACACATCCGTCGCTCTAAGCAGCAGCAGAGGAACATAAGGAAGCGGCGAGCTCGGATAAAGGCGAGCAGACCGGCCTGAGCCGCTGCGGCACAAAAGGGTGTGAAAAGAGAGAGAGAGAGAGAGAGAGAGAGAGAGAGAGAGAGAGAGAGGGATGAAGGTTTTTTGGTCCTCCTGGTTTTTTTTTTCTCCCTCCCACTCCCTTCGCTTGCAGCCTTGACGGCTCCGGTTCATTGTGTCCTGCGATGCCCGGGCCCTTCAGGTATAGATGTGCAGGAGCTGTATAGAAACCTGCACAGCTCTCAGACCGTCCGTGAAAATAAAAAATAATAACAATAAACTGCTGATCAACATGAAAAGGTGCATCTGATTTATTCCTGCAGCTCAACGTGGAGACGCTGCTGTTGTTGTCCAATAGAGGCTTTAATAACATACAATCCAGATTTCTATTTTGTTTCCTGAAGTGTTCTTGACAAGCTTCTTCTTATTTTTGAAGAAATACGTATTGATTTGAAGGAGTCTTTACACCGACTGGAGATCACATTGTGTTCCAGCACACACGCGATGAGAAAAGAAACCATAGAGCGTAGATTCTCCACAGTTCATTTATCACACGTAGAATAAACGCCTCATCTCCAGCAATCAGTGGACAGAAACTTTCACAATTTAATCGTTACAAATATTTGCCAAAATCTTCTGCCATTTAAACATTCCAACAATTTTTTTAGAAGGCTTTCTATGTTTCTCGTCGTCAGAGAATGACTGCACTTTCACCTCAACGTCTAATCCAGCCAAAATAATTCCTCTAGCTTTAGTTGACCACAAAGGTTAAACTGTAGTAATATAAATATTTCAATATGTCCATTTCTTCTTCAGAATACTTGACATATTTTCAATTCATCACTGCAAAGCCCTTTTTTCTCCCCTTTAAGAATTAGAACAAATAATCACAACTTCTTTTGACGACTCTTCTGTAACGTGCTACTTCCCTTAAAATAAATGCATTTGATTACATTACATTCATTCTTTTTTTATTCTATGAAAAGACATTTTCATCTTTAGTAAAACGTTTCTATTGCAGAACGGAGCAGGAATCAAATCCCACAAATACTAATGTTGTGCTTTATTTCTCCAGTTTACATTATTTTTTGAAGTTCTCTGTTCAGAAAGAGTTTCAATATAAAATGTGTTTTTTGAGCTGAAATGCCTGACTGAAGTGTGCCCTCCCATGATGCAACACTTTCCCTACAAGTGTCTGATTGCAACATGCATCCTCCGGCTGTATAACTAAGTGGCAGCATGTGACAGTCAGGCAGGTTTTTTATGCTTTTTACTTCTAAACTTAAATCCTCCAACTAGAAGTCAAACACAAACGCAGCGGCTGAATAGTCCCCAAGGTCGGAGTGGAATCAAGGACCGATCGCATGTTGTATCCTTACACAAGGCATGAATAGATTTTTAAAGAAAATAAAACATGCAAATAAAGCACCCTGAGGTGGAATCTGCAGCGTTCAGTGGATAGAGAACCATCTTTGTGCAGCTGAAGGTTGCAAGTTATTTTTTAAACAAAATAGAATATATTTTCACATTAACGCTTCGGTTGTCATGAGGCTTTATGTTCTTACCTCCGTAGTAGCCGTAGGCTCCAGGTCCTAAAATGTCCGGATCCTCCAGCCTGCCCCCCAGAGGCCTCATCCTCCTCGGGCCCCTGAAGAAGGCGTGCCGCCGGGCCCCCAGAGCACTCAGCTGCTTCATCCGTCGCTCTTTGGATCTTCTGTTCTGGAACCAAACCTGCGTCGAAAAAAACAGACGGGGACGGAGGTCAACACAGTTGTCAGCTGATCTCAATGTTTTTAAATAATAATAATAATAAAAAGGTTTTTAGCTTCGACTGCAGAAACTTAAGTCTCTTCTGCTTCATAATAATAAGAGCACAAGTCATGACGTTGGAAGATTCACACTCACAATCACTACAAGATGCAGTCTGTTGATTGTGCACAAACACTAAATGCATGAAGCACAACTGACACAAATGAACATGCATCAACTTAATTTGAATCCTGGTCATTTCAGATATTTTCACACATATTTTATATTTAATGCTCACTGTTACAGAGCTTGTGTTGGAAGCATCATTTTTTTTTTTAAATATATATTTAAACCTTTATGGTGGAGTTTTATTTAAATAAATGTCTGTGAAGTCACTTGCTTTTTGCCAAAGGAGGTAACACAATAGTGTTTGAGCTTTTGGCCAGCTGATGAAAGAATGGCAATATTTACATATTTGCAGTATTATGAAATGGGTGTCTGTGGTGACATTCCTGGAAATAATGCTGTATTACATTTTTTCTCCAAAAAAATTGAACTATGCACACAACTCGTAGTGTGTGCATAGTTGATGAATTTAGTGATAGTGATGGATTTCAGAAGCAGAAAAAGACTCCAAGACTGATCAACTCTGAGAACAAAGCCTTTGTTTCAACTCAAGTAGAAATCCTAAATCAACCAGGTCTGAAATATTAAGGACTGACACTTTAAAGAGCTCTTATCCAACAACAACAAACTATTTCTTAAAACACAATAACCATCCCTATTATCTGACAGCTCAATAACCATTTTAAACTTTAAACTCAGCGTTAAAGTGGAGAAATGAAAAAATGATTGTGTGACAGTTAAACTAAAAGTGTTAAAACATAAAAAAAAAAGGCAGCTACGCTTCACAGAAAAAGTAAAAACTAAAGAAATATACGTGAAAATCTTCCAGTGCAATATCAGAATTACATAAGTTTCGATCAATCAAGTGTTTTCCTGTTATTTCCTCTTTTTTTTTTTTTACATATAATAAAAATGTTATAATATATCTCTGGAAAGCAGAAAGCATCCAAAACCAACTCAGAAATATGCTCAATAAAGACATTATTATAAACACGTTTTCCAGTTGCAAAGCAGCATAAACGCAGCCCAACACACACAACCTCACTGCAAGTTCAAATAAACAGCCAAAGCTACAAATCAGAGCATAAAGAGCCTCGTCGCCGCCGTTAGATAAACCGTCTTTGAAGGGGAACAAAGGAGGATTTCACTCCACACCATATGGAAGAATGTCTGCATTAGAAGCACATAACACATCTTGTTTCGCCTTTGCATCACTGCTGCATAATGATGTGTGCTCACCCCAGCCGGGCTGCACCAGAGGCAAAA